>NW_028277619.1:0-303808 GCF_059751315.1 Micrasema longulum
TGAGCCATTTTCTTTTTCAGGATTTTATCTGATAATAGCTATTTCTATCAAATATCTCATTACGTTATTTTATTTGTACGCAGACCTCGAGCTTTCAATTTAAATACTCCGATATTTTTCAAAGCAACTTGTCGTTTTAATTAAGTAAATTAATTTGCGATATGTCTTCTACTTAAAGTATTGGAGTAGTATTCACGGCAATAGGAACGGACTTCCATTAATCAGGTCCAGTTGTCAACAGTGTGGGGCTTCAATAGTTCTACAAGTTAGTTCACTTCAAGAGCAACCCGTTAAACCTGATGAATGCTCCGCGTATTTCCTTCACATATCGTGATAAATGGCGTTGGGTAGATGCAGTCTTCTCACTTCAACAAATACCTACTTAAGTCATAAGCTATTTCGAGACATGCAACTTATTACCAGCCATTATTTTTCAGAGTTACAGTCAATATATTATTTTTGAATAAAAAAGAATATTTTGATTTATATATTTATTTAGTTTATGGCAAGAAACAAAGAAAACATTTAGAGATCCAGATCTAGGCCAGCCACATATTCTATCGATTCAGGAACCGCCGTCAGGAAGGCGGCAGGGTAGCGTCTCGCTGGTCAATCCTCGATAATATGCTTGATGGGTTGCTTTTCGATACCAAAGTCACACACGGTGAGAGTATCTTCACCAATTTATACATCATGTCGGCACATCTCTCGGTGTCACACCTGACCCTGCCAACGCTGCAACCTGTTCTCCTGGGAAGATCAAGTTCCGGTATTTTCTTATTGATGTAACACATGGAGTATAGATGAGGCTCTACACTCAAACTTCATAAGTCATTAATTGTTTAGCTCATAAATTATCTTAGTCATGAGTTGTTTGGCTATCCATGCGCCTAGCTGTTTTGGCAGAAAGCTATCTGGATGTTAGCATGCTCATTTTTGCATCGGTTATATCCTAATGGATTGATAATTCAAGGTTTCGGCAGATTTTTTGTTGTCTGGACAATTGCTGTATTCTTTTTTTTGTTTTCATCATAATGGGTTTACATTCAACTTCAAAAATTTCTTTCAATTACTATCAAACGTCTTACACATTCCCCTTTTTACAACTCCTAAAGGGGTGAAATTCACTCGTTGCCTACAAATATTTGGAAAAAAAAATTATTTAACCAAACGGTCCAAGAAGAAGAATAAAAATTATCAAATATTTTACGGCGACGTCTAGTATGAAGATGACATAATTAAGTTACATGAATGTCTTTTGCATTAATAAATGTTTCAGCTATTTAGTTTCAAAAACAAAGGATTTAGTTTACCTTTCTTTTCGAAATTCACAATTCGTAAAAAAAATCCATATTGCATAAATTAACATTTTTTTAAATTTATTATCCACATTAGTATTCTTATGTAGCCGTGCCTTAATAGTTCTTACCTACCTTAAATTTAAATTCAAGTAATTCGTACTGAATACAGATAATAATAACATTTTACACTGTAAATTACACGGTTTTGTAATAAAATAAACTATCGTTAAATTATGTTGTTAGTGGAATTGTTAAGGGGAGAGTCAGCATTGATAAACAATAGATCGTATTTTTTAATCTTCTTATCTCTCAAATCCACTTTTCAAGTATGAGGTTGGCAATCACACCTGACTCCAGACTTGAATCACCTGTGGACAGTCTCTCTACGACTCTAATAATCCTGTGGCATTTGGCGCCGACGGCTTGACCATTCTGTGACCATGCCTTGTTGGGACATTGTTGTCTCGACATTCATCCCAGTTAAATTACACATTCGATTTGTTTATTTATTGAGGTTCAAGTCCCAACTCCACAGGACCAAAGTCCTATGTGCAGTTCAGATAAATAATACCCACAATTATACTGCATAGTACAACAAATGTCCAATTTAGTGTCCTGGATGAACACATTAAGTTCTCCAAAGCGAAAGACGTTTTTAAAAGAAATGTTCATGTTTTATTTTGGCTAAGAAAGGAGTCTATTGCAGGAGACTGCAGCGATATATTTATTTATTATTAATCGTGTTGTCCAGGTGTCGGTGAAAATTGATATTTAAGTTATGAATTTTATTTTTGTGTTCTTAAATAATATGCGCTTCCACTTAGCATTATGTTGTACCCAAACTAAGGGCTGTTCTCTCGTCATATGCAAGAAGGCAGTTATTTTCAAGGTCATATTTTGAAGTATAAGACTTTTTAGTATGTATTAATTTTATGAAATTTAAAAAAAAAATCTCAAGTAAAAACAAAGTATGTCAATTGTTTCTAAAGCGTAAAATTTGTGTGTGTCATATTTACACCTAGTTTTTTCTTATGGATCTCTATTCTATATATTGTGTTATTGCATAAGAAACTTATAAAATGTCGTTTTTCTTTCTGAACTATTTTTTTACGGGTCATTGCTATATTTCAAATGGGTCAAAATCCTTGTAGAACATTACTTATTGTGATATTTGTCAAAAAACTGTATTTTTCTTATGGCGGGAGTATTGGTCTCATAAAGTTAGAGATACGTTATTATTTTTGTAATATAAACATGTAACTTTGTGAAAATAAATCAATAATACTTTACAAAACACGACCATTATTAAAAAAGAATACATCGAATATCAATATTTATTTATTTATGATATATACCGCCTAAGCCTATCACAACAGTTACACGAAGAAACATATATACAAGAAAGTGAAAAAAAAAGAATATAGAACTATGTAGCAAAGATAAACGAGGGCAATAAAATATTGGTACACAATATATTCATAAACATCGATATAAAAATAATATACAAAAACAAACATTCAATTGACATGAAACGAACTAATTTTAGTATTCTAGAAATCATGAAGGAGTTTCCCACTCCCTTCCCAAGAAGAACATTCCGTTCTGATCCCTTTAGAGCTTATTACTAAACGATAAATGAGAGGTGCATCTGGGTGAATTTGTGCGGGTTTTGGGTATAAACAGGATATTGATATTGATTTTAAAATATGTGCAAATTATTCAATGTTATCTTTAAAGGTGGCCCCCCACACAACCGCACCACTCTCCAGAATTCTAGACGCTGAGTTGTATACAGAAGTTTGATGGTATTCAATTCTACGAAGTGTTTAGAATTACGTATCACAAATCCCAATATCGTGGAATATTTGACAATGTTGCGAGAGCGATGAAACAGGTCAACGATCCGCATCACTAGATTATTAAATGTTTTTAAGAATTTTGAGTTTAAAAATTCTTTAAGAATACTTTTTTTTAAGAATTTTGCGCCTGTTAAGTAAATAACAGCATTTATCGATACTATTCCTGGCCAGTTACCTTTTGTTCCCATCTTTCCCTTGACCCATCCTAATGGTACCAACCTAACATCGAGATAGAAGAAATTCAAAATTAGAAGATTCGGATTTAGAACAAAAACAAAACAACATTTTTCACTTCACATAAAATCTGATAAAAAGTGCTTGGATTTGTCGCGCGTCGTTGAAAACACTGTTACATTTTACAGTGCATTTTGTCATCCAGTGCCCGAAATTGAAGAAAATTCACATCATATTAAAGGTAGGTATCCATTCCATGTTCCTATCTTTTCTTTAAATATTTACCTATTACAAAACTGAATGAAATTCGTTTTTCATTTACAGTCCGCCTTTTCATTAGCTCCTACTCAAAATATTATTTATCAGCATATCGTTTAACTCTTGTGTGGCTATGATTTATCATGAGCCTACATGGGATATAAGACTATATATGTTTATTGCTATACATTTCCGCAACAGTCATAAAAACTGATAATTGTTTTTCCACTTTTTAGTTATTATTTTGAAGTTTCATTATCAAGTTCCCACAATTTTTTAATCAATATCTCTCGTCCAGTAAAAAAAGTAAATTTTAAAAATAATTTATTTTTAATAAGAGTCCAGTATTTGTGTAGATTCCGCTGCTAAATAATTAAATCAGACACTCAATTGAGTGGCTAGGCTGTTCATTAGATGCCGGTATTCAATTTAATGCCTAGGCCGTTTGTTGAATGAATTAAGATAACTCAAAGTTCAATGTATCGGCTGGTTGAAAGCTATCCCTTTTTAATAATACCTTATAAAGTTGAGGATTAAGTAAAGTTTTTTTTTTAAACTTAGCCTAACCTATCCTAATCTTTCCAAACTTCACGAAACTAATAAATCAAACAATATACAATTACATATTATTGTTATACTAAAATCAAAGAGGCTAAGCGACGATCAGCCCTTTTAAGCTAAGCGAGATAATAGCACATTTGTGAAAATAGTATCTATCTAAATCTACACAACAGTTGGAATGTTTTTGACTTTGACAAATGATAAACAATGAATACACTAGTTTTTTTTTTGAATATTATAAACAAGAATCTAATTACGTATTTACCAGTTTTAATAATTTTTTAAGTACCGTAAGATTTTTTTAGTGCTGTGGGTGTTTTTTGCAAATTGAGAAATGCCGTTTTTGTGATCGGCACTATTTTCAAACGGTGATTATTACAGTTTTTTGTATGAAAGCGGCCTGGCTGTTTTAAGCAGAACTTAAAATTGATCTTACTGCACCCGATAACACCAATGTCTTATTTTTTCAAGATTGTGGACTGGCTGTTTTCTACATAACTACATTCAATTAGAAATCTCACTTTTTTTTCAAAGTTTTTCGCAAATATCTCAGTAACAGTATAATGGAGATTTCTAAGTTTGCTTTCAACACCTTTGTTTGTAAAACATCAATGGCAATTATGTTTTTTTATCGTTTCTGTATTTTTCCTTTATTGGGAAGAAAGTTAAAACAAAATAACTGATTTTTAGAAATTTGATCTGTATTCTTAAAGCAAAAGAAGGCTTTACGTTAACCTGCGCGTGGAATTGCCTTTTCCATTAGTCATTTGGATTTGAAATACGTTTTGAGCCGCAAGTCTTGTAAGGCTCCGATGGCTGTAAATCGTCAAATCATTGAATAAGATAAAAAGCCATCGGAACGCCTCACGTGTGGTCCAAAAGAATATATTACACTTTATCGTAACGCATGCGCATGTGAGAGAACATCTCGTAATAGTTATTTATTGTATAAGCCACTCGACTGGACTCGATTCGACGCCATTAAGCGTAGAAATCATAACGCGATGGGTGAAATTCTATTCATCAATGTGATTGTTTGACTTAGCTTAACTCAAGTTTATACTTCATTATAACGCACAAAATTGATGGTCTCGGCTGTATATGTTCATTGTTTATGGTATGTCTGAAATCATCGAAGGAAAACGTTCACAATCTTTGTTTTTTAGAGATGCACTGAATATTCGGAAATCATTCATATTTGGCGTGGTTTTATATGTTCGGCGTGGTTTTTTTTATTTTTTTAAGTTTTATTCATTTTAACAAATAAGTAACATACATAATTGTATTTTTGTTCCCGCAAAGCCGAAGCTTGTCTGTGGGTTACATTACATTTTTTTATTTTTTTTATTTATAAGTAAGTACATAGTTTAATAATAATTGAAGAATGAAATATATTTATACGCACACTTAAGTTTCACTTGCTGTTTAATAATTTTTTGACTATTTTTTTTAATGAAATTAGATTTTTTCTTCACGATTTTCAGCTGGTATTAAATTGTACAGTTTTGGTACTACACTACCCATTGTTCTGTCACCAAAGTAGTTTTTCTGTCGTGGTACCATCAGCTGCTGTGCCGATACTTGTCGGGTCATGATCTGGTGGTTTATTTTGGATTTGAAACTGCGATCGAGTAAATGATCTGTCATTATCTTATACTGACACTGTTTGTTAATTGGCAAAATGTTAACAAAATCAAATAATATTTTATTGTTGTCTTTTGCCTCAATCTTTATTTTTACAGGTACGATAATTTTTAAGATTTGTACCTGTAAGTTCAAGACTCTATTCGTATAAGATTTAAAACTTAGTCCCCATATTCTTAATCCATATTGAATAATTGGGTCAACTAGCCCCAAGTAAACTAGTCTCAGCACTGGGTATGGTATGTATGGTTTTAAATTGTACATGTTAAGTAGGCAAACTCTTAGCTTATTGCAAACTGTTTTTACATGTTCTTCCCAATTAAAAGTGGAATCTATAAGAATACCTAAATATTTATATTTTGAAACATGATCTATTTTTGTGCATTTGCAGTCTTGTAGATTGATATGCAAACATTCGTGAGTGTGTGCATATATTAACAAATCTTCTTTTGGTCTATTATATGGGGACGTAATGTGTAACGCTTTCGTTTTTTTTAAATCTTTTGTTAGGCTATAATCATGTGACCATCTTAAAACTTGATTAAAATCCGATTGCAGTTTTTGCTGCGCGTCTTTTTGTGAGTCTCCAATAGCAACAATTGCCGTATCGTCTGCAAACTGATAGCACAGTGAGTGTTGTATGACATTTGCCATAGAGTTACAGTATATCAGGTATTCTAGGAGACCAATTACTGACCCCTGGGCTACTCTCGTTTTTACTTGTAATTTTTTGCTGAATATGTCTTGTATTTTCACAATTTTATTTCGATTATTGAGATAGTTAGCGATAATTAATTTGTTTTAAGTCATTAAAACAAATACTGAAATAATCGTATGTAAAGCTTTTTATTCTTTCAACGCATTATTTCTACCACATTTTTATTTTATTTTATTTATTTATTTAAAGCTTTGAAAGAGTACTCTTTATTTTAGACAGCATAAAATTTAAATTCAACATCTTGTACCTAATTATATTTTTGATGTGTAAAGACTGTTGACTTAATGCTCTTTGTCAGGATAGCCTCGATAAGTTAGTCTGAAATCATCAAAGGAGAACGATAAAAATATTTTTTACTAGAGATGCGTCGAATATTTGGTAATTATTCATATTCGGTGTGGTTTTATATGTTTGGTATTCAACATATTATTCGGTTGAAATATCGAATATTTTATCATCATTCCCTTTCCGCACCTAATGGTGCACAGGAAACTAAATTGGTACACCAATCGCATCGTATCTTGATCATTTTTGTTACATGAAGGTAAGATGATCAGTCTTGCGCTTCAGGCAACAATCCAGGGACTATGAAATATTCTAGTGTAAAAACACCTTTTTAAATAAACATTTTATGTCAATCATGTTGGAAATCAAATCCAAACCTCTTGCATATTAGGCAAACGCGCTGACCACTACATCAGACCGAGGAAATTTACGAAATTTATTTTGACTATTTACCTGATATTAAACTACTTATAGTGGACACACACTAGGCCAGCGAATGGGACCGCATACAAGCGGAAGTATGTGACATTATCAAAAGCGCTAATCCAGCGTTTTAACTCGTCCCCAACGGAAATAAGATTCTTAGACTCAATGAATACAAAAATAATCGATTACGTGATAAATAAATTGTATACGGCAAATTGTTCACTATAATTGTTCAAAAAAAAATTTGCTTAATGGTGAAATTAAATTACTATGATCATGTCTACCCCGTTTGTTGACTCAGGGGTCAGCCATTCGTAAGCGTGCGCTCCCATTAGCTTTCCAATGTGTACTTTGTTCTACATACAAGAATAAGTAAGTTTAGAAATAATAATATTAAAACAAAGTTAAACCATATAATTAACATTTAAATTTATTTCAACAGAGGGAAAACATTGTTGAGAAGAAAATATAGATGTCTAGGCATTTACAAGGCTTATGACCAGTCATGTAAAAGTCAACAAATGGAAGATTTGAGGAAATGTGGATGTTTAAACATGGGCAGAATGGTAAATGTTACACAGTGTGTAAAGTGGCCACTTAAACCAGCCAATGACAGAGATTATTATATAAGACATGAGAAAAAAAACCACGTTAGAAGGTTAAGGGATGAAGAAGTTGAGTGGAGGAGTGGAGTAGTGGAGGAGGGGGATTTTCATAAAATGAATATTTGTTGATAGAACTCGCAGTAGTACTTACGTATACATTTATTAGGTACATCAAATATATTTATTTTAGTGTTCAGAAAATGTACAAGAGCAACACACTAAAAAATTACATTCCTCTAAAATTATGCAATTATTTATCGATACATATGAGAAATAGGTTTAATTTAGACTACTAACTTTTTAATTGTTTACTAATTAAACATCCACGTTAAAAAGAAGTGGTTCATTGTGATTCTATAATAATATCCAATCCAGTAAAATATCTAAAGTGTGCGGAGCTAATTCTACCATACCAAAAATCATGTTTTATTTTCATAACAATATTAAAAAAACGAAGACATTAAAATTGTTTTTTTTAAGGAAAAATATAAAATAATGTCTAGTATTTATTTATTTATTATTTCACGTTATTTAAAACTTTAAAAAAATATATGAATACCTCACTGGGCACAACCCGTGTCGAGACATTAATTTACATGATTTAATATATTATACTTATAGTGTCTAAAAAATATAAATAAAATACATATAAAATATTACATATTCATATTTAGATCCACACAGATATATTTACATATATAATAGAGAGAGAGAAAAAAAAAATTAAAAAAAGAAAAAGAAAAAGAAAACAACATTATATTATTAGTACAGCTCACACATTTAACTACTGTGCTGACATTAGGTCAAGTAACAAAACACGAAATGCAAAAATAATTATATATTAACAAGTTTACTTCTTTGGTTATTATGGTGGTCACAACATTTACAGCCAGTAGACAGTTCTCAGATTATTTTGTGAGTAAAGGGCCATTTACATGTCGACAATACAATAAATATGACAATATTTTCTCGTCCTAGCTCCGTGAACAGCCTCGACCGCGCAAGACAAAACGCCGCTACAATACAAAAATTCGGCGGCAGTTCACACGTGAGCGAAAATGAAAACGCGTCGGCGTTTGTTACAAACGGATCAACGAAAAATATTATTTATTTTATACCAAGATGTAGTAGAATTGTTGAAGGACAAACTAAATAATAAAAATAATAAAATTATCTGCCGCCGTTTTCAGCAGATTTTTTTTTTGGGAGTGACACGTCTAGCAAATAGCTATTGTCACAAGATTCTGCCTGTACGTGTTTACACGAGGACAATCTGGCGACTGGCGACCGCGTGCAGTAGTAAAAGCAATCATTGTTCCGCGGATAACCTGCAAAGACTGCCCGTCTATCTAGGTGGCGATGTCTCGGGACAATTTTTCGTCCAATAACTTGCTGTTTACACATGGACAAAGACCGAGTCCTGTGAATAAACAATATTGTATTGTCTACGTGTAAACGGAGTTTTAACAGTTATATGTCTTGTGTTGTTCTAAAGAGGTATTATGGAAAAAGAAATCATATTATTGTGTTCATTTTTCATATTTATAGTAATATTTGTTTATTTTTCTAGTCGTTTGCAAAACCAACATCCTATATACAATATTATTAAGTATGAATAAGCACAAAATATTTGCGGATATCCTACAAAAATTGAGTACTATTCTACCACATTGTATACACATATCTACAAGGAAGTCCAGGGAGATTGAAATTTATCGTTTATAATTTTTATTTCCTCGTGTCCCTTGTACGTGTCCTTTTCATTTGTTATCATCCAAGTATAGGGAGAATGGCCGACCTGAACCGATAAAGTTAATCCCAAATAATGAATACAACTTTATTATGTCCGCAATGTCAACGTTTGTACTCTGAAAGGGTTTATGCTAACTCTTGCCTCGCGAGCTATTACTCCGCTACTCAAACTTTAAAATTATATAAAAAAAGTTAATGAAAAATATTCGTGACTTAATAATATGAATGTTACTATAAATATTGAAGATTTCACAAAAAATCGTAAATAATTTAAGACGTTTATTTGACATATCAGCGCGTTGGGAAACAAGATTCTACGTAGATTCATAATTTTTTGGGACATGAAAGTTTAAAATAAACACATTATTTTACCTAATATTTTTTACAAATATTGTCTGCATAAACTTAATAAAAATTAACTATTGATTTCGTTTTTCTTTAAAATTTTAATGCAGATAGAACCGATATTTCAATAAAAATATAATAAAAGCTCGATGTAAAAAAACATATTTTGTTAGATTGAACCTTGTTTTCCCAACGCGACGATATTTTAAACTTTAATGGACTTTCTAAATAATGAATAAAAAAAATATAATTGCAAACTGCATTTTACATTATTTTTTTTTTATTAAAATAAAAGCCACAGGGTACACAGCAAAAATAAGTCTCACAAATTAATTTCATTACATTATTCGACATGTCGAAATATTTAAATTTTTTTAGTTTACGCAAATTTTGTAAAGAAATGTATTATTTTGTTTAAGTGCTAATTTAAAAAAAAAACAAAATATCAGGGATATTACAGTGAACAATTTGTATTATCCTGAAAACGGAACGTTAATTATATGCATTATGTACATATTTGATGTTCTAATTCGATTCTAAGTTCACATTATACAGCAGTTAGTTCAAATCAAACTAGAACTTTGATTTTTTTTTTTAAATACTGAATGGCACTTATATTGTATATAAGTACAGTACTTTTTTGCAGGTGGAGTTGTATTTGAACCGTATATGAATGAAATCTTTTTCGAACCTGCACCTCGATTATGAACGCTATCTTCATCTGTATATATCGAGACGGTATACTTAACTTCTGTAATATCTGTATTATACCTCGGTATGTTCTACCTACTTGTTATATCGACATCATATGATCGAAACAAGCCAATTGAATGACTGCAAACAATTAGTCTGCGTTCTGTACGTCATTAACATTTGAAATAGTTCTCATTTATATAAAAAGTGCTTACTTCAAAGCGACTATAAACTCCAATAATTCCCAATTCAAGCAAAAAATTCTCGCTTGAACATGAATTTTGCATGACTTTTGGAAATCTAAAAAAAAGTCTGTATGTATCTACCGATCGACTACAAAGCCGGTTCCTATAACGTCTCGATACATACACTCGGAAAGATAGTAAAACAGATGGAAAAAATATAATAACTAAATTATTTTGACTGGTAACTTTCTGGGGCATATAATTTGTGTCTGACGCCTAGATATTCTTGTTTGTTAATAAGAGAGAACCTAGAGACATTATTTTCACATCTAGGCATTTGTTTTATTAAAGTGACAGTTATGTCGGAATTTAAGTCGACTTTGAAACTGACTTATTTCTCTCTCACTTTCAATGCGTAGATAAACGTATCGAGGGGTTCTAGACCCGTTGGCATTAAATGATGTACTTACGTCAAAACTTGATGGTGGGGGTATCGGTATTATACCTTTGTAGTCGGTCGGGAGACTTTTATCTTCAACTATGACGTCATACTAAAGCTATGTCATTTTAGAGCGTAGATATGTGTATCGTGATGGACGCTTCCCCTTGATTCATATCGATGTACCTACCCAAAACTTGAAGGTGGTGGGTCGATAGTATATCTTCATAATTGCTAGAGGGAATTTATCTTCAATTATACCGTGAAGATCTGAAATCTTTATCTTCCCATCATAATCGAGGCCCTGGCATTAAAATTACCTACCTAAAGATTCCAAGCTCAAATAGGATTTGAACGTAATATTGAACGAAATTAAAAAAAATAATAATCGAACATGGAATTAAAAGCAAAAAAAAATATTGAGAGACTATAAGGACAGTATGTATTTCAAATTCAAATTTTATTTAAACGTCATATAAAGTACGAAGTTCAAAATTCAATTCGAACGTGGAATTCAAAACAAAAAATACATTGGAATACGGAATTCAAAATAAAATTTAAATTCGAACGTGAAATTTAAAACTCGAACATCTCCAGTAAAGGTAAATGTCTGGTTTGAATAGTTTTAGGATCAGTCTCAAATTACATTAGTACCTTGTCGCTATCATGTCCCA
Organism: Micrasema longulum; assembly: GCF_059751315.1. Classification (NCBI taxonomy): domain Eukaryota; kingdom Metazoa; phylum Arthropoda; class Insecta; order Trichoptera; family Brachycentridae; genus Micrasema; species Micrasema longulum. The sequence goes on from NW_028277619.1 coordinate 11,920, forward strand.
GTACGTGGTACGTGTACATGTATCGTACGGTCGCGGTCGATAGGTCGATACGTACAATAATAATATTGCAGGAGATAAACACATGTCGATACGGGATACATGTGTTCCTTATCTCGGCCAATGGACCAGAGATGGCGGCCTAACTTGAATTTCGAATTTTTAAATATAAAGAATTACTGGAATAAATATTTTAGTACATCCACTGTTTAATAAATGTAATTATTTAGAAAAAACGTTTTTATTTATTGGCAATGAAGAGCGTTAATTTTTATTTTATAACGTCATTTAACAAAGACGCATACTAAAAAACATACAATTTGTAGGCATTAGATGATACAATAGGGTAATATCAGGTATTTTTATTACATTTTTAAAGTAATAAAGCAAGGCCAAACATGTTCCGTTTTTCTAGAGACGTTTTTTTTTTTAAATTATTTTTTAAGTCTACGTATGAAAAGATTTTTTCACAGTATCGAAATTGATTTATATAATTTTATCAGTAATCGTAATATGTGATATTTCTCTATTGTACATGCACATACCTATAATATTTTCAATTGTAGAATTACTCAAAATTGATGGAATCATTTTTTTTTTTTTATTTAACTTTTTGTTTCTTATGCAATACTAGCTGACCCGACAGACGTTGTCCTGCCCGAACGTTAGCTTATCTGCTTTTAGTTTGGAAAAATACTTATCATTGATAAGTAGGTACCTAGGTACTTGTTGATGATTGAATTCCAAAACTAAAAATTAATAATATTTAAATACTGAATTTAAATAGGTACTTGTTTATGGTTGAATTCCAAAACATAAAATAATCGATTTTCAAGTATAGAATTCTTTTTGCAAATGTCAAACTCGGCTGTTCTCACAACAGGGTTGCACTTTATACATGAATGCGATTTTCAAAAATGTATTAAATGCCAGTTAATATTATTTTAGTATTACTTAAAATCCAGTAAATAGAAATATATGGGAAACAATTATTAGGAATGTAAGAAAAGAATCTGATATGAGATCAATAAAAAGCGAATGTTGTTTGTGAACATGGAAAAACAAACTTTTTTTAAACACAAAAAAAAAAACAAAATCCGTCAATTTTTTTATGTGTGCATTCTCGTCAAATGCAACCTTGGTTGGTTGATGAAAAAAAGATTAGTGCTTCCAACTTTTTTTGGATAGATTCGATTGAAAATTTCAATATCTACCAACACGCGTAGCGCAAAGATGTACATTTCACTGAAAACCGCACGTAAATCGTTTAAGCCATTTAGGAGAAGTTCAGTGACATCACACGTACAAAAAAATTATATATATATATAAAGATAAAATACAACTAAAAAAATAGTTCGACAAGATTATAATTCTATTCATGTTTTAATAACCTTTAAATATATATATAAAAAAACATAATTAAAGCATCAAAACAAATAACATCATAAACTACATAGTATGAAATACTACAAAAAAGCTTAAAATTAGAAAATAAACCTCTAAAAAAATCACAAAAATTATAATAATAAGTCCGCTTTTTAGTCATGCATAATTTTTATTTTATAATTCTGTGTTTATAACATTGTATATTATGGTTAGTAAAGATTTTTTATTCCTATTATAAATAATAGCAACACAATAAAAAACAGAAATTTATAATAATATATAACAGCAAAAGAGTACCCGACACTCTCCGTGTAATGTATTAATGAAAAAGGAACACAACATCTACAAAAAAGCAGTTATAAAAAATAAATATAGGTTTTAGAAGAATTTTTTAAATTATTAAAAATAACAAAAGTAAAAATGATCATAAGGTTCTTTTTAAACATTTATAAAATACACAGAAACAGAAAAAGTCAATATTAAAAGTTAAAAAAACAAATACAAAAAGTATAAAAATAGTACCTATATACCAACGATATTTTTTTGTGAAGCGAATTTTTTTTTCGAAATAGTATTTTCAAAAATATTTTTTAAAAAAATGACACAAAAATGTAGTTCCTATGTTTTGTTACCTTTATCATGTTGGTATTCACCAAAGTATATTACGAGCAAAGTTTTGTAAATAAATATATAAATTTCAAATTCTGACAAATAATCAACAATAGTAATCCTCCCCTGGCCGTGTAGTTAGTATTTATATAGTCCGTTCGATCTCGGAGACAGTATCGGTCCCTTTATATTATCTTGATGTCTCCTTGTAACGTGCATACTATACACTGCACTGAACCATAGGAACAGGCCTTGGCTTATTTATGACTAAATTAAGTCTGTGCTTTTGGATCGATTTTATTGGAGACATCAACGGTCGGTTGAAATGGGATCGGATCGTGGAGAATCCAAAATAAATATCCTTCATTGATTTTCACTCAGAATATACTAAAAACCTTTTTCGACCTTTTTTAAAAATTTAGCGTTGATAATCGTTTTTTTCATAAATATATTTCGTTTAAAAAAAAACACTCAAAACAAATCTTACATATTATTTAGCACAAGTACTTAATTTTTGTAACTGCAAGTCAGTGAGTCTCAATAATTGACTGAGTAAAAAGTTTTAACTATAAAATAGAAAATAAAAAAGAGGTAATGTTATAATGTTGTCGGCCTCGTGGTGTAATGGTCAGCGCATTTGCCTACCATGCGAAAGGTCTCGGTCTCGATTCCCGACATGATATGAAATATTAATTTAAAAGTCCCTACACTAGTACCTGAAGTGTAAGACTGATCAGCTTACCTTTATTTTACAAAAGTGATCAAGATACGCTGCGATTGGTGTCACAATACAGTGCCCTATGCACCATTAGATGCGGAAAGGTAATGATGATGATGATAACGATGATAATAATGTTGGGAATTCCATATAATTAAATTTTCATATATTTTAGAAAACGATGTTGGTAGGCAGTTCATTGAATATTTTGCATATGTTTACAACTTTGCTTACGCCGTTTTTTTTTCCAAAATTCGAAGCCGTATTGTGAAACTACACGTAGAGTAAATGTATTTGCATTAGTGTATGCGTATATATTCATGTGTGATTGTGTGTATGTATATATATATGCATGTTCATGTGTGTATATGTATGTATGTATGTGTATGTATGTATGTGTATGTGTGTATGTATATATATATATATGTGTATATATGAATGTGTGTGTGTATGTATATGTATGTATGTTATGTGTGTACATTTATTTACATTTTTATTTCTCTTTTCACTGTTTCATATTAACTTACTATTTTTTCTTCTTCTCTCGCTTCCCTTTTTTCCCATCCCACTTCCTTTCGCCCCTAGCGAACTGTACTTTTTTTTTAAAAACTGTAATTGGTCTCTTTGTTTGTTGTTATTTTTTATGTATTGTTTATGTATAACTATGACTGTGTTGGTTTAAAAAATAAATAAATAACTAGGCTATACATTAAAAATTCAAAGTATTGTTCATCGCTGGCCAATACTTTTTCCCATCTTTCGAGCAGCGTACAAATCCCACGTTGAAAAAACTGGTCATCTTTTGAACCGATCCACAAATTGATCCAATATTTTTATTTCTTCGTAAGAGCGGAAATGCTGGTCAGCCAGGCCGTTTTCCATTAATTAAAATAAGGAATAGTCAGAGGGAGTAATATCTTGAAAATACAGCGGGTGGAATAGGACTTCCTATTTTAACGTTGCTAAATGTCTTGACTACTTTTGCAACATGGGGTCAAGCATAAGCATGCTGCTAAATCACTTTATTGTGTCTCTCGTTGTATTCCGGCAATTTCCTGGCTTCTGAATTATTCCCATGGTTTTGAGGCATTTTGAAATTGCTTTTTGAGTCACGCCTAATAATCGTGCCAATTCTTCTTGACTTTGTTAAGAGTTTTCATCAAGTAATGCATCCAATTCTGCACCCTCGAAAATCTTTTCTCTTCGACCTCTATGGCGATATTCGACGTAAGAATCACCGTTTTTGAAACGTTAAAACCACTCACTACACGTTATTTTACTAATAGTGACCTCACAATAAGTATAAGAAAGCATTTGATAAGGCTCAGTGGCCGGATGTATATATTTAGCAAAAAGTTTATTTTAAAATTAAATTAACCAGTCAACAAAGCATTATTTGTGTCGGGGTGTCTGAGGAATGTAATGTGGAGAAATAAAAATATGCGTACCGATAGTAATGTAAAACATATGTATGACCCATCATGACGTATGCGGTTGAAGCGCGGACTGACACTGTTCGTACCAAAGGGCTACTCAGAACTGCTGAAATGAAAGTGTGTGCGTAATTAGAGATACGTGTGAAATATAAGATTTCGTATGATGGAACAGATCTCAAAAGAGACAGTAGAGAGACCATGTGGACATAATGAGCAGCGACAGACTTGTGTACACTGCAGCCAATGAAATCCCATCTGGGCAATGTCCACCTGGAAGATCATCCGAGAGATGGAGGAACAGTTGGACCTCATCATCCCAACAGAACAACTAGTTTTCTGTAACACAAATCTTAGGATCTCTTAAACGATGAAGAAGAAGAAAATTAAAACCTCTGTAAATTACGAGAATTTGGCTCGTAAACTGACATTTTTAATCGAGAATAACTTTATGATTCAGACACAAATCGACTAATGTTAATATAAGGTTATGTTGATAGATGTCCATGTTTATTGCATGACGTGTATGATTTTTTTTTATTACTACCCACCAATCAAGTTGTAATTTTTTGTAAAGTTGTATAATAATAGAAAAATATTTTTTTTTTTTAAATAAAACGATATTTTGATCAACCCTGTTTTATTCTGGTATTATTCAGTTGTCTCTATTTGAAATTGAAATCATGTTTTGTTAAGTAAATCTTTATAAATAGGAACATAAAACCATCCTTCAGTATTGATCCACGGGTTAACAATACTAGATTCAACGTCAGCTTGAATGAAGCAAGATTACCAACAGCACTCTGAGTGATATTTTGTAACCAGGACATAACGTATCCTCCTTACCATTTTGATAAGAAAGAGTTGAGTGCAAGAGAAGTCTGAGAACGCAATTCACAAAATATCACCCATGAAGAAATCAGAACTGCTCAAACTGTCGGTTACATTAACCTCACTCAAGATTATATTTCAATTTATTTATTTATTTACACTTTTTATCAAAAATACAATTTTACAATCACTTTGCCCAGCTAACAAGGGTACATACCCTGTTCCAAGCTAGGCAATTACATTCTAGTATATGATAATAGTTAACAAATTAATAGAGAGCACAGATTAATAAAATATGAACTTACTCGTATACACATTTTGATACATATAGATACACACATACACATATACACACATATATATACATGTACATACACACACACGTACATACACCCATGCGCAAACACATACATACATTCATAAAACATAGACAATTTATTGATAATGCGAAACTTAATGGTTGCCATCTGTACATATATTTTTTTAAATTATTCTTTATTTTCATAATTTATTTTCGACATCCAGTAAAAATCTCCAATCCGTGGCATGGATCAACTTTTCTGACTCCGTACGACCAATGTCGTGAAAGAGCGAGGTCAACACCTTCCGCAACTTGACAACATTTCCGTCTTTCCACGATTCTGGCAAAAGGTTATGGACCTTTTTGCCTACGTAATATTGTTGTCTCGATGCCAGAACAGTGTTCACCCCTTCATTCAGTATCATATCATTTTTAGAGTATCTTATATTATGGTTGTGGTATGGTAATACCACCGTCATTTTCCTGTCCGTACCCGGTGGTGCACAAGGTACTGCATCGGCACTCTAATAGGGAAATATCACATACTGCAAATACCGATAAAAATATATTAAATGGATTGAGAAAAATTAATTGTATTTTTAAAATCAATATAGATATTGTGGAGAAATGTTTTCGTATATATAACTTAAAAAAATAAATTTTTCAACAATATGTCACGAGAAAAACGCGACATTTTTGGCATTGATAATTGTGACGTCAAGATTCATGAAGCTGTTCTATCAAAGTTTGAGCGGTTTCAAACAAAGTCGAAAATGAACAAGAATCGTGATGTATTAGGGGCGTGGCCAATGCAATAACAGTTTTCGCGGGAATTCAAAATTCCAAATATAAACATTTTTTTTATGCTATTAATAAGTAGCATTTTTTTTTCACAATATTTCATAGACCCTTAATACTGTAAAATGTAAATGTTTAAATAAAAACGTGTTATATCTTGATTGCAGCAAATCTTTTGAAAAATCGTTGCGTTTATTGGTCCAGTCCAAGAAAAAAAAAATTCATTCTAGAACCACCCTTATAAAAATTATTTTACTTCCACCTTGGTAGGAATTGAAACTAGAACCTCGAGCATAGTAAGCGAACACGCCAACCAGTGAACTTAAGAAACAGGAAGATGACGCATATAAAGTTGCAAAACGCATACAGACTTGGGTAAAGGCATATCTATTTTTTTATATTCTCACCAAGAATCCTACCCAGAACCTTCTGCGTGTGAGTCAAGCGTCTTAAGTACTAGAGCACGGAGGCTTTATTAAGATAGTTTAAAATGTCTTAAGAACTAAGTTAAACTTTTAATACCAGATACAGAGCAGCCATCGAGTAAAAACACAAAACTAGAGTTCTGGTTTCATTTTACAGACGGATTTATCAGTCGGCCTCGTAGTGTAATGGTTAGCATGTTTGCCTGCCATGCAAGAGGTCTCGGCCTCGATTCCTGACATGGTTCGCTTAAAATGGTGTTTTCACACCAGAATATTTTATAGTCCCTGGACTGGATACGCTCCGATCGCTCTACCAATGCAGTGCCCTATGCACCAATAGGTGCAGAAAAGGAATGATGATGATGATGATGAAGTAAAAAAAAAACATATTTAGTATAGCCAAGCTGCTTATAAAACTTTAAATGGTATTATGATGGATTTTCACGGGACTAGTGTTCGTTCAAATACTATTAGAATTAGAAAATCCAAAATTATTAAGCACAAATTTATCAAACCATTGATTTATTTTCCAAAAGTACTTATTTATGAATAGTTTTCATAAATAATAACAAAATATACTATTAGTTTTAATAGAAGTAATGAAATTCACCAAGCGTTAAAACGAATCGATTAAAAACAATCTGGAAATAAATTGATATGGAATTCCATAATTATTTTTGTCGATTATTCGTATTGATTGTTTCGACCTAGTATTGAATCCAGTAAGAAACGTTTGAGATAGCCAGGTTTTCATGACCCTATTCAACTTGTTTCTCGCATAGTCTACTTTGGTGGTACATGAAGATATCAAGAATAATATGAATTTCTCGAAAGCAGTCCTACAATATCTTTTCCTGGTGTTATCTGATATGGAATATTTATTTTATTAACTTTGAATAGAAAAATACTACTCTTATGTGAGAGAATTATGTAAATTTTCAGTACCTTCTATCATTAGCTTTTTATTTTGAATTGGATCTTGACAAACAAACAGTCATAAAATTTATTTGATATATTTAATATATTTGAAAAAAAAAACATAATATATATTTTTTTTTTGGCAGTTTGTTAATGTTATTTATGATATTTTCGTTTCTAACAGCCAAAATGCTTTTTTAATCATTGTTTATGTTTAAATTTATTTCAACAGAGAATAAAAACATTTTTGAGTAGGGGATATGGAAGTCTAGGCACTTACAGGGCTTATGACCTGTCAATGGCTGGTTTAAGTGGCCACTTTACACACTGTGTAACATTTACCATTCTTTCCATGTTTAAACATCCACGCTTCCTCAACTCTTCCATCTGTTAACTTTTGTGAAGTAAAAGAGCTGAAACCTTTATCACGTGGGTGAGATTTATCCGGTTGAACCAAATCACCTACTAGGTAACGCTTGAAAACAATTTTCAAATTTTTATACTTCTTCTTTTACCAGGTAGTTTATTCAACAATGTTTGAGTACGTCCAAATGCTTGCAGACTGGCTGGATTTCCTCCCTAGGGAGTTATTCATTTTTTTATTTATTTCAACAGAGAGGGAAAACAAGTGGCCACTTAAACCAGCCAATGACAGGCCATAAGTCCTGTAAATGCCTAGACTTCCCATATCCCTTCTCAAAAATGTTTTCATCTTTCTGTTGAAATAAATTTAAATATGAATAACTCCCTAGGGAGGAAATCCAGCCAGTCTGCAAGCATTTGGACATACTCAAATATTGTTGATTTTTTCATATGTTTACACACATTTCGCAACATTAAAACATTAGAAATTGCATCTTACTATCGTATTATGGTCGTTACTATTGATTTTACCGGTCAAGTGGATACGCGAGCACCATATTTTAGTCATTGGGAATATTTAGGACAGCTAGGTTAATCTGCTTAGTAATTTTATATCTAGTGATTGGAAGGTATATGATTATTTTGCATGAAGTTTTTGGTTTAATTTCTAAAAGTTGAAATAAAATTTCTATTTTAAAAGGTTATTTCATTGCAATGACTTATGTATTTTTAAGTTAAGACCGACGCGTTGGAATGATAATTTTGTTTTTGTGTAATGAATTATCGAAATACGCTAAAGTCGTTCTCGGGCAACGAATAAATAAGAAACTAGAGTTATGTACGTTTTCAGGCCAAGATTACTAGGTAAGGAGAAACTTCACTCGGCAAAGTAAGGTTTGGGAAAAGCATCATACAAAGTTAGGTTAACCAAGAACCAAGAGGCAAATCACTGTGGAACGCCTCATTCATCGGCAAGTCTTTCATTTATATGCAAATGCTATTATCATGGATATCATTTTTATTACATGGGATTAAACGATGCTTGTCCGAGGGAACGTTTTGCTATTGTCGGCATAATTGCTGACGCTTAGTTCATCCTCTGCCCCGGGGAGATATCATACAAGCCCTTTATCTTTCCTTTAAAAATTGTAAACAATTATCCTATCGTGGTCGATTTGCCGAGGGCATTCTCTATCCTCTTTGCGAAGTATTCTTCCCAGATTTTCTATTGTGAAATGCAATCCGGTAATCCGGCCTTCACTACCCGTACAAAGGTTAATAATATACATTTTTATTTTTACCGACATCCAATGATATGCAACTACGATGCGATAAAGCCACGCAAGTTTGTACAGATATGAAAAATTATATTTATTTTTAAGGCGATCCTTCTATCAAGTCAAATAATTTGACAAATTGCACATTAAGGTACACTATTATATGTTTAAATTGAAATTTATTTATTTATTAAAATTTAATTCCGCACTGCGTTGGTTCAAATCGTCAACTATGAAAATTGTAGAGTATGGAGGACAATCTAAGATTAGACCAGTTCAGATTTTGTAAATATTGAACATTGTATTATTATATTTGGTCCAAATTGTCTAATACACCTCGCTTGAACATAAAATTTTAAATGCACAAATCAGTTTTTCCAAGCGAAAAACCAAACCCCGTTTTTCAAATGAACTTGTTTTTTCTTTAAAACCCTACCACTGCCTTCGAAGTTACAAAAATATAAAAGTAGATCTAAAAACCTCAAGTTGCATTTAAGAATAATGAACTAGAACAATGAAATCAAAATATGTTAGGTCATAACTTTACCTATTTTAGATAGAACTAATAAATAAATAACTAATAGTTGATGGGATAGTAAAAACGATAAAAATAGTGTTAAACATGCCGATTTCAATAAATTGTTTAATTTAGCAAACATATTTTAAAACCAGAAAACGTTTTAAATAATTCGTAATATAAATTATAACATAGATGCAACTCGTACTGATGCTACGTTTACTGTTTGGTTAAATGCATATTTTTGTAAAATAATATTTCTTTTTAAAATACTTATTTGAAGAGAAAAAGATATGTATGAAGATAATTATTTTTCCATTTTTTTCAAATATTGTTTTATATTTTATGCATCTATACGAATTTATTACAAAATTAAACAAGCAAATTTTAATATATCTTCAAAAGCTTAACCAAAGTACAGAATCAAATAATTAAAAACCCATTATTTATTAATTTACTGAGAACTAAAAGTTTTCTGCCTCAGCAGAGTCTATGATATATTATTATTTTATAATGCAGCCCTTAGGTGTTGGTAAACAAATGTATGAGATTTAAAAGTAAATGAAGTCATTAGTTTGTCATCATTTTCACGAATAAATAACAGTCATCATCGCTGTTCCTTTCAAAGGGGATCATCAAAAATCAAAGTGCATATTATAGCAGTATACGCCTCAGTACTTGTTTTTAACTGCACTCCTATATATTCAAATGGACGCATAATAACAGTTTAGTATTGACCCTTTAAACACCCAACGATTAAAAATGAAAAAAAACATAAAATTTAGCAATTATTAACTTAACACCTTTTTTAGCTACTAGATGGAGAAGTCTTATGTAGTATAAGACAAAAGTCATTCTGAACGATTGTTTAACAAGCACGCCCATCACGGACTCAACAATGAAATAATAAGGAATTAATCGCTTTTAATTTATGGGTTTTTAATGAAAAACAATAATTTGAAAAAAAATCTAATATATCAATGTCTATTACCGTATATAAGGAGTATTTTCTTTAACATGTTGTGAGATTTATACTATTAACAAATATACTTTACTCTCTACATGTTTGGAAGTAGTTTTGATATAATTTTTTTTCATTTCATCATAGCTTATTAAAAAAAATAGCAATAACTTTAAATAGGTGCGAAGGTTTTCACGGTCACTGTTATCAATATTATGTATCTTTTTTGGGTGATACCGTGTATGTTGGATTTGATCCGACGTTTCGGCTACCATTGCAGGAGCCATCTTCAGGGAAAACTGTGTGTTTTATAGAGAAATGTATGTGTTTAAGTACTAGTAATTTGTACCGTGTCACAGTCAGCAGTAGGCACATTTCTTGTTTTGTAGGAAAGAATAATTATGTTTATGTACTAGTAATTTGTACTGTGTCGCAGCCGGCAGTAGGCACATTTCTATTCGTTTTTGTCATATGTAGTGCTGGGAACCATGTTGAATTTAATTTAAGCCCGTCGTCTTTGTTTATATTATTTGGATGTCTGTGTATTTCAATTGCCTCTTTTATTATTCGTGCACTATAATTACTAGTTTTATGTAGAATTTTTGGTTCAAAGGCGAAAAAATGTCCTGTGTCTATAAAGTGTTCCGCTATTGCGGATTTGTCTGGATGTCCAAGTTTACACGCTCTTTTGTGTTCATCAATTCTCATCTTTGCTGTGCGCCCTGTTTGTCCAATATACACTTTTTCACATCCTTGGCAACTTAGTTTGTACACGGCTTCAGTTTCCAGAGGATTTTTATCTTTTGGTTTTACTAAATGGTCTTTTATTTTTCCCACAGTCCCAAACGTTGTTGCAATATTTTGTTTTTTCAGCACTTTGGCTATCCTGTCAGTTACATTCTGTACATATGGTAGGTATGCAGTCCCTCTGGTAATATCTTCTTCCTTGTTCTTCTTTGTCCCTTGCGATTTAATAATGTTGTCAATTTGTTTCTTCTTATATCCATTATGCTCCAATGCATGTGAAATTTTGTTGAACTCTTCGCCCTTTTCGGAATCTTCGCATATTCGAGTCGCTCTTGTTAGAAGTGTATTTATTAATCCTCGTTTTTGGGCTGGATGATGATGTGAATCAGCGTGTAAGTATCGATTCGTATGTGTTGGTTTTCTATATACCGTATGCCCAAGACTGCCGTTTGGTTTTCTTTTTACTTCTACATCCAAGAATGGAAGAGAGTCGTTCGTTTGTAATTCCATTGTAAACTTTATCAGAGGATGTAATGCATTTAAATGATCTAGAAAGGTATTTAATTCATTCATCCCATGTGGCCAGACTGCAAAGATATCGTCTACGTATCTCAGCCACACTTTCGGTATAAGAGTTGCTGTATCCAATGCTGTATCTTCAAATTTTTCCATGAAGAAATTTGCTATCACTGGCGAAAGTGGAGAACCCATGGCCACTCCTTCTATTTGTTCATAAATTTCACCTTGAAATGAAAAATAGCCACTTTTAAGGCAATGTTCAAACATATCGCACATGTCTTTTTCATAAATTTCACTCAGAAGAGCCATCGAGTCTCCCATTGGTACATTAGTAAACAGCGATACTACGTCAAAGCTTACTAAAATGTCCTTTTCTGTCACAGATATATTGTTAAGAAGGCTTACAAAATGAGCCGAATCTTTTACAAACGAGTTGGTCTTTCCAGTATGTGATTGCAACTGTTTCGATAAATACTGCGCCAGTTTGTAAGTTGGAGCTCCTATATTGCTAACTATAGGTCTAAGGGGCATATCCTTTTTGTGTATCTTGGGAAGGCCATATATCCATATACCATAACTAAGTTGCCAAGGATGTGAAAAAGTGTATATTGGACAAACAGGGCGCACAGCAAAGATGAGAATTGATGAACACAAAAGAGCGTGTAAACTTGGACATCCAGACAAATCCGCAATAGCGGAACACTTTATAGACACAGGACATTTTTTCGCCTTTGAACCAAAAATTCTACATAAAACTAGTAATTATAGTGCACGAATAATAAAAGAGGCAATTGAAATACACAGACATCCAAATAATATAAACAAAGACGACGGGCTTAAATTAAATTCAACATGGTTCCCAGCACTACATATGACAAAAACGAATAGAAATGTGCCTACTGCCGGCTGCGACACAGTACAAATTACTAGTACATAAACATAATTATTCTTTCCTACAAAACAAGAAATGTGCCTACTGCTGACTGTGACACGGTACAAATTACTAGTACTTAAACACATACATTTCTCTATAAAACACACAGTTTTCCCTGAAGATGGCTCCTGCAATGGTAGCCGAAACGTCGGATCAAATCCAACATACACGGTATCACCCAAAAAAGATACATAATATTGATAACAGTGACCGTGAAAACCTTCGCACCTATTTAACTAACCTCTATGGGGAGGAAATTTACAATTCTACACGCCTGCTGGACAGCAACAGACAGAAAAGAGACAAGCTATTAAATACTCTATCTTTTTTGTTGCGCTGCCGTGCTCAGGTAGTCACACCACACTTCATTACAATTAAACGACATATTCAATCACCTAAAGCTGAGAGAATATTTCAGAGAGCAGAACAAGCCTTAATAAGAGAGAGGATTAACGATACACGCAAGCTACTCAACGGTGTATCTGAAATTCTCTACAAACTTCATTTATACTTAAGTGCAATATTAGCACCCAATGACTGGACAAAAATTGATTCGATTACTTATCGTCAATCGGAAAAAGTGAAGTTTATCCATGAAAATAAACAAAAACGAAAATTTGAAAAAATTCGAAAGACGCAGACCAAAATCAACAAATGTTTGGATCCAAATACGGTGGTTAAGAACTTATCTAATCACAAATTAAGCTCAAGTGAAATAGAAGTATTGGCAAAAGGGTTCAATTATGCCATAACCCCTAAATTTATCCCAGTTGTGGATATCATCTGTGGAGTTGAAGCATCTCTACGCAAATTACCTACGGTTGTAGCGGAAGAAATCCGCCAAGATACGAGTATCATTCTACGACGAGCGAAGCCTCCAATATCGAACTTGTCAACATCTCAACGACAAGCCCTAAAAGAATTACGAAGAAATTCAGACATTGTTATATTACCAGCAGATAAGGGCAATACAACTGTAATATTAAACAAAACGGATTATATACAGAAAATGCGCGTCTTAGTAGAAACATCTACATACAGGAAACTAAAAAGGAACCCAACCGATAAATTTGATAGAAAAACGAGAGAATTAGTGAAAACATCAAAAATACCCAAAGAAGTGCAACAGACACTATTTGTGAAAGCCTCAAGGACACCCTCGATATATGGCCTTCCCAAGATACACAAAAGGATATGCCCCTTAGACCTATAGTTAGCAATATAGGAGCTCCAACTTACAAACTGGCGCAGTATTTATCGAAACAGTTGCAATCACATACTGGAAAGACCAACTCGTTTGTAAAAGATTCGGCTCATTTTGTAAGCCTTCTTAACAATATATCTGTGACAGAAAAGGACATTTTAGTAAGCTTTGACGTAGTATCGCTGTTTACTAATGTACCAATGGGAGACTCGATGGCTCTTCTGAGTGAAATTTATGAAAAAGACATGTGCGATATGTTTGAACATTGCCTTAAAAGTGGCTATTTTTCATTTCAAGGTGAAATTTATGAACAAATAGAAGGAGTGGCCATGGGTTCTCCACTTTCGCCAGTGATAGCAAATTTCTTCATGGAAAAATTTGAAGATACAGCATTGGATACAGCAACTCTTATACCGAAAGTGTGGCTGAGATACGTAGACGATATCTTTGCAGTCTGGCCACATGGGATGAATGAATTAAATACCTTTCTAGATCATTTAAATGCATTACATCCTCTGATAAAGTTTACAATGGAATTACAAACGAACGACTCTCTTCCATTCTTGGATGTAGAAGTAAAAAGAAAACCAAACGGCAGTCTTGGGCATACGGTATATAGAAAACCAACACATACGAATCGATACTTACACGCTGATTCACATCATCATCCAGCCCAAAAACGAGGATTAATAAATACACTTCTAACAAGAGCGACTCGAATATGCGAAGATTCCGAAAAGGGCGAAGAGTTCAACAAAATTTCACATGCATTGGAGCATAATGGATATAAGAAGAAACAAATTGACAACATTATTAAATCGCAAGGGACAAAGAAGAACAAGGAAGAAGATATTACCAGAGGGACTGCATACCTACCATATGTACAGAATGTAACTGACAGGATAGCCAAAGTGCTGAAAAAACAAAATATTGCAACAACGTTTGGGACTGTGGGAAAAATAAAAGACCATTTAGTAAAACCAAAAGATAAAAATCCTCTGGAAACTGAAGCCGTGTACAAACTAAGTTGCCAAGGATGTGAAAAAGTGTATATTGGACAAACAGGGCGCACAGCAAAGATGAGAATTGATGAACACAAAAGAGCGTGTAAACTTGGACATCCAGACAAATCCGCAATAGCGGAACACTTTATAGACACAGGACATTTTTTCGCCTTTGAACCAAAAATTCTACATAAAACTAGTAATTATAGTGCACGAATAATAAAAGAGGCAATTGAAATACACAGACATCCAAATAATATAAACAAAGACGACGGGCTTAAATTAAATTCAACATGGTTCCCAGCACTACATATGACAAAAACGAATAGAAATGTGCCTACTGCCGGCTGCGACACAGTACAAATTACTAGTACATAAACATAATTATTCTTTCCTACAAAACAAGAAATGTGCCTACTGCTGACTGTGACACGGTACAAATTACTAGTACTTAAACACATACATTTCTCTATAAAACACACAGTTTTCCCTGAAGATGGCTCCTGCAATGGTAGCCGAAACGTCGGATCAAATCCAACATACACGGTATCACCCAAAAAAGATACATAATAGCAATAACTTTATCCACTACATACACACTTAGGTAATTAATTTATCCAGATCATGTCTAGTCGGCCTAACTAGGTACAAACTGTTTTAAGGCAGACATTTTTATGCAAAAATAAACATTAACATTACTACCAACTAGTTAATTTACTAAACAGTAATACAGTATTAATTTATTATTTAAAAATGTATTTTGAGTAAATTTTCCGATTAAATGGTAATGTAAAATATTAGTTTTTTAAGATAAAAACTTGTTGCTCATCTAATTTATGTAAACATATTTTTTCATCTCACACTTTTATTGATATAAAATGTGCACTGTACTCTTAGATTATCAAACGTTGTTTATTTATATCCATAAACGTGGTAAATCGCCTCAAATAATATATATTTAAAAAAACATATAAGTGAAATCGCTAAATTGTTTTGATAATTATAAAAAAATTGGTAATTATAATGAAATACACTGGTAATGTATTTAAATATAGTGCCCTTTTATATTTTATTGATAGTTTGAAGCTCAGTGTAGACTAAGGGTTAAATCATCACAACTTAGCGCTTAACATGTACAAAGGTAAAAGTTGAAATGGTTAGTGGTTTCTATACGAGTCTACATACATACATACATCATTCCCTACACAGAGCCCATTGTCTGTTCCAATAAGAAAAACTTGTGTTTCAACAGCCATATTATTACTTGTACTTTAGATTTGATATTGTGGAATACTCAATTACTATTAAATCAATCTCTGATTACCAAATATAATGGAGGTTATAATTGTTATCCCCTTAATTTCAAATATAAAGTATTGTAATACTGTAATTTTCTGTAGAAAACATTTTGTTACAATGAAAGTAATAAGTTATGCCTTTAAAAATAATTAAAAATGGGCTTTCAAAAAACATAACATGGGTTGATTTTATAATAATTGTGTTTTCATGCTCCTTAATTGAATTGTCATAAAAATATAAGTAAAGATTCATTGGTGCATTAATCACTAAGTTTAGATTTAAAGATCCGTAATGCAAATTTCTACCTTTTATGGCGTAATTCCTATCAATTTACCAAAGAGTTATATTAACGTTTTTATTTTTTAAAGTCTTTATTCAAAAAATTACATATGCTTTATAACAAAACACTATATTACATTTTAAAATATTAAACAATAACTGTCCCGATAAACTACGAACTAATTACTTGTCATCAGGTGCTCAGACATTAGTGTTTACAAGCGTTTCAATTCAAGAGTACGGGCACAAATAAAACCTCAATAAATATTACAAAAAAACGACTGAACATTAAGGGTAGTAAGGACACAAGGGCTAAACTAGAAGATTATTGAAACTCAAGAATAAAAGTTATTTTGCAAAACGTCACCCAAAGGCTGACGACTTGGGAAGACAACAAATAAAAGACCGAGTCTTAAGCATGATAAAATGACATTTTACATAATAAAAAATAAAAAAAATTATCAATATTTATATAAATATTTTTATTTCGACTTTGTGTCTGTATCTACTTTTGAAAGTTTTTTTTTATGGAATAAATATGCTTCGGGAATTACAATTGCTACGTTTTACACAGAGGGTGGAATACAAACTCTGTTACCTCAATAATCAAATAACTATACATTTCATCGCGTATAGAAAACGCATTTTTAACGCGTATTTACGTTCTAAATTCACGCCAACAGAGCGATTTTTTCGCGAGCAATTCCGTTCAGAATACCAACGCTGTTGAACTAGCTGACATACGTTTTACGCGCAGATCAACTACATATATCACTCCCTCTCACTTCTGTTCAATGTACTTCATAGTCCTAACGCTCCTATACACCTGTGTGAAAAATTTCAACGCTTATCAGTTCATGGTTTACCTCTTCGTTCTCATTCTCAAGGCACTCCCTTAATACCCATACACAATTCCTCTTTCTTCTCTAACTCATATAGTGTCCATGCGGCTCGACTGTGGAATCATCTCCCATCCACCATCAAAGATGTTACTACATTATCTCTGTTTAAATCACGTCTGAAGAAACATCTCCTTTCTCTTCCTTAATCTCTCCTCCTTTCCTTTTTCCTCTTTCCGCTTTTTTTCCTTTTTCCCATTGAGTAATAGTTTTGATTTAAGGTAATTTATAAACAAATACGTTTATTTCTATTTTTATATATTTTTCAGTTTTTAATCTTTTTTTTCTTTTTTTTTCTGTTGAATATGTTCTGTAACTTGAATTATAAAAATAAAACTTTTATTTGATTGGTTAGTTGGAAGAAATTGCCATTTGGCAATAGGCCCGCCAATGTACAAATAACATTATGTACAAAAAGTTAAATAAATAAATAAATAAATATACAGCGATAAGAAAAGTTTTACTCGTACGCAACCACCGCACTAAATTCGGTGAACGAGCATTTGCGGTAGCAGACGTGGATGGCATGAAATGCTCTTCCAACAGAGGTGCGAAGCTGTAAGACTGGAGTGATGTTTCGAAAGAAACATAAAACTGACTTGTTCTATAAATCATTTTAATAAATCCGTAGCACGAGAAGACAAAATAAATTGTTTTATTTAATTGTTTTTTTTTTATTAAAATTAAATTGATTTGTTACTTTGTAAAACACTTTAGAGGTACCTATTATATTTCAAAAATGGCGATATGTAAATTATCTACAATAATAAAAATTATAAAAAATTGCAAAGGAATCATTGCTAGCTGTCTTAGAACAGGTGTATAGCACTATATTTACAATTTATAACATATTAGTTTTTTTACCTTGTTATTTGCATTACATATTTCAATAATCATGATGTAGTAAATTATAATAAACGCTAATTTTATGGACACTCAAATTGAAAATGAATTTTAAGTTTTTGACATGGATGGCTGTAAGTAGAATTGGGACAGAAAGTAATTTTAATGAATGTCGCTGATAAATATGGAAAAAGATATTTTTAAATGATTTGGCCAATTAAATTTTATTTTAATGCGTCGTTTGTTCGGATACAATAAAAGACACAGCAAAACGAGAAATTGATAATTTATTATCGATAGCGATCAGCACTTGTAAGTGAATAGATAAATTACAGTAAAATCATAATGTTGAACGCCTTCAACTTCCATTTGTATAGAATATTGCTGGAGAGCACAAATATCAGATAGTTCGTCTAAATTGAAACAGGTAATATCTCTATGTATGTAGCCTGCTATACGTCATTCTCTACGTGGTTCTTTCAATGCATAATTTCTTCGATATTATCGAATCAATGGTTTATTGAATTCTTTGTTTAGGATGGAAAGGGTGTAATTATTTTGAACCATGTTTGTTTTGCCTGATTTATGACTTTGAGTATAAAAAGGGTACTTTTATATCGTAGCACTCTTAGATCCTTTGTAAAATGTAATTTATGTATAACAAATTTGTTCATAGCTAGACATCAATCATTTTAAGCACGTTGTTAATTTTCAGATTATATTTATAAGGAAACATCACTTAATTCGAAAACGGTTTAATATGATTTCTGAAAATATTTAGTTTAGTAATAAATTTCAATAAAAAAATAAATTAAAAATGACTTTGTTTGCAGACATGGTCTTGTAGTAGGTAGGTTTTTAAAAATTCAAAGCAAATAAAAATCCGCAAAGGTATTTTTTTATTAAAATCATTGTATTTCAAGTTAAAATAATGACTTATTATTCGATTGTGATTATTTTAATCGGGTAATGGTCCCGTGGCTATTGTGGCGGACTCACGGATCAGAGGTCCAAGGTTCAAATCCTACACTACCCCAACTTGTTCCCATTTTCTAATAGTAAGTTATTTACAACTCGTTTAAAATGGCCCTAAAATAGAAATAATTGGGTAAATAATAAGAACCCAAATATTTCCTTTTCAAAAAAAATTGAAAATTATAGCATAGATAGTATTGTCGCTTTGCTTTTTCATAGGGACATAAAGTAAGTATTTCTTCCATTACAACTTATTTTTTTGAGAAAATTTAGCATTAGAATGTTATATGGGGACAATCGTTAACATCGAAGATCTTTAAATGTAAAAAAATTAATACCTACTTAATAAAATAAAAAATAATAAAAATGTGTGGAAAAATATTTCTGAAAAATAAGCCTGTTTAAATAAAATGTCACAAAAAATACTTAGTGGATAACAAAAAATACAATATGTTACTAATTAAAATGAATAAACGCTGTTTTGCAGCACTGAAAGTAAACTAAAAATATAAAGAAGAAATGAGTGTTTTTATGATTTTCTTTAACCATATTTTTATAAGCCTTTTTTCTGATCGTTTGTAAAGTAACTCTCAAGCTTTTTAAAAAAAACAACAGATGGAAGAAATGTGGATATTCAAACATACTACTGTAAATCGTAAGCCTAGACTCATATTAAGCTTTCTCAAATGTTCTTTATCCCTCTTTTAATATGTTAATTAAGTTAAATCCAACCTTTTTTCTTCAAACGTTTGGACAAACTCAAAGTATTGTGCTTAATATTATTTAGCGATTGCTTTGCGGGTAGGTAGCTGCTACGTTGGATCCGAACTGTCACCTTGGCGCCCGGTGTCTTAAGACAATATAAATAATTTCCGGCCATAACGTTGTAAATAATTATATTTCTGACACCGAAACAAAGAATTAAATAAAAAGTTGGCGAACACACCAGGGAGTCCTTGGATTTCTCCATATGTATAGGCTGTTAAAAAAATATTTCGAATTTTTATTACAACAGAATGACAATTTGGATTATAAAGCAAATACTGAAATAATATGTGCAGTCAAATCACTTTTATTAATTATGCTGTCAAAACTCCCTTACCGTTTAAAATATTAACCAAACAACAAAATGTCACACTGTAAACCAAAAATACATATTAAACAATTGTTGATGAATCATTTTAAGCACAAAGGGTTAAAAAATTAATTTCAATTCTTTGTAAATTGTTAATTACTAGCTTTTACCCACGGCTTCTCTCATGTGGTATAAAAGAGAAATTGTTAAAGTGAATAATTAGTCGTGTCGTTTATTAATAAGAGTTTTTGTTTATCAATACAATTTTTCCTGATGGAATGATATATTTTATCAGGATTGAAAGTAGTTTGGTCTTCCAACTATCGCTATGAAAGAAATACGATGATCCGTTAGTCTATGGTGACGTAGCATCATTATTCTGTTCACAAGTCCAAAATCCTACTGCAAATAATAAAAAAAAAGCAAAACAAACTAGCTTTAAATAAACTAAGTCAATTACAGGCATTTAAATAATAAATATCAAATTTAAAACTTTCAATTTACCGCCTCCTAATTTTCAATTTTTTTTTTTAATTTTTATTCATAATTATAATTTTCATAAGAAGTACACGTTTTTGTAAAATTCTAAACATATCTACTTTTACACATCTAGTATATGTTATTACTGTAACTCTCCAAAAAAAGAGACTTACTCTTATGCATGGAGAGTGACTTACACTGTTTCAGTTGTTTATTTATAAGATTTTATATAATTTTAAATACGAGTACATGAAATAGAAAAATAAAAACATAATTGCTCATCGTTATTATATTTATTTATATTTTTAGAATGAAAAGTGAGTACTTTATTTAACTTCAACCACTTCGAGTTGCAATAGAGTGGGGTTCGAACCTCGGACCTCTGATCCGTGAGTCTGTGATTATACCACGATACCAAAACCCGGCTCTTAATCGATCATTTTTAGTTTTTAACTTTTTGGGTCCTTTAAAATAACAAAAATAAACAGTAAAGTATTTTATGTGAGACGTCGTGTAATTATTGATAAAACACAATATCATAAGCTGTTCACTTACTCAGAGTATTCTTACATGCGCACACCAACACATATATTTTTATGCCTTAAAGCAAGTGATACTTTTACATACTGTATTTAAAATGTATTTTTCTGTTTAGCCACCCGTTCCCGTGATGTAGTTAGCGTTGCGAATTTTATTCAATTATTTGTAATTTTGTTATCGGTAAAAAAAACCTCAACACACTCAAAAAATCACATATCACAAACTTATTACTTTATTGTTTGTTGTTGATAATTTAAAACATACATTATTGTTGATAATCTTAAATGAATTATTTTGTCCGCCAGAATCTCCGCAAATGACCAAATGTAAAGTACACGGATACAAATATAATATAAAACATTCATTTGAGAGAAAGACATGAAATCTAATTAGATCACTTAGCAAGACACACATTTAATTTTAATTAAATGAAAATAGACAGTGATTATCAGGCGATCATTTCCTAACCTAAGGCTTCCTTTGGTAAACCTAAGGTAACGTCAGGTTACCGCACGGTGACTTTAGGGAGTTTTTTCAAACAGTATTATCAAGGTTATTATCAATTATTATTATCAATCATTAAATATTTATCACATAAATATGTACTTTACTGGCACGGGTCATTCCTGGTTGTATCACTATAAGGGGCAAATTGCAGCAAAAAAGTACAAATTAAAAAAATTTTAAAATAAGTCATTCTGTTTTAGTCAAAATGTTTAAAAAAAAATTATGAAAAAAGGAAGACAAAACCACTTATTTTGACCATTTCGACGAAAAATAAAACCTACTTTTTATGGTGCAACTGGCCCTAAGCTCTACGTATTGATATATTTCATTGTATTCATTCAATATATGTTAGTACTATGTTATGAATGAATAAATAAAATAAGAAAAAATGTATGATATAATACTATGCATTACCTCCGTAAATTTATAATTTTATTTTTTTAATTTTCAATTTTGATTCTTAAAGTAGGGTACATATAAACATATTTGCATGTGTGCTCTAATAATCACATCATCATCATCATTCCCTTTCCGCACCTAATAGTGCACAGAGCACTGCATTGGTACACCAGTCGCAGCGTTTCTTAATCATTTTTGTTACATGAAGGTAGAATAATCAGTATTGCGCTTCAGTTACCAGTCCAGGGACTTTAAATATTCTGAAGTGAAAACACACTTTCAAATAAATATTTCATATCAACTATGTCGGGAATCGAACCCGAGACCTCTCACAAGGTAGGCAAACGCGCTGACCATTACACCACGAGGCGAATAACAATGTACAGATATTTCACTTACAAGTTGTTTAACACATATTCCTTAACCATATGTTTGAATTTTCATTTTTTTTTCTTCATGAATGTTTTTTCCCATATAATAATATTATTTTTATTATTTTAATTATGAATAACTTAAAGAGCGCCATTTTTGTAATATTATACCGTAAGGGCGCTTTAAAAAGTGAATATATAAAGATATAAATTTAATTTTAACTTTTTAATTTTAGAAAAATAATGTACTTTGTCATCATGTTAGGTACTTTGGTCACTTAGTTAGGTATATTGTTAAACGGAATTTTGCGACTTTGTCTTTTTTTCTAAATGAGAATGTGATTTTTAAATTTTCTCCGGTATTTCGATCATGTTCATGTTGGCTTTAAAATTTTTTTCCAAAATTCTGTGTTTTTTTTTCAGAATTAATAATGTTATACACAAATATTATTGTATTGTAAAATATTCCTAGCTTTTTTTATATTATTACACCGCAACAAAAAATCAGTCCTGTTCCAAAACCCGTTGACATATGAATATTATTTGTGTGATTTAACAAAAAATGTAGTCGAATTATTCAATGATTTTTTCTTTTTAAACACCGAGTTTTGTTCTTCGGTGGTTGGAATGGCGTATGGTGCATACTATCGTCAATCTCAATGTAAACCAACCGTTTACTGGTTCGATACCATCGCAGGGACACACCTCTGCGCCTCTGGGTTTAAACTTGCGCTGTGCTGTGGCTCCAAGCGTATACAAAACAAACTGTCCTTCCTTGTCAGATGCACATATCGTTGGTATACGACATACGACTCTGGTGTTTGATGAACGGATATTTTTATTTAACAGTGACACTATGAGTTAAAAGGTTACAAAAAATAAAAACAAATATTGGTGTTTTGACAGAAACAAAGAACTTTCTCGATATCAAGAACCTAGAGAGCCCAGAGTTCCTTTCTTAATTTCCGAAAAAACCCATCTTTCTCTGTTTGAAAAATGCCCTTTTGAAATAAGTGACGGTGATCAATATTACGAACATAATAAACGAGTATTTTCACATAATACAAAATAGATTATTCACATTTCGCAATATCATATAACTGGTTTTACGCAATACGCTTCATATCTATTACGTTTTTTTTCACAATATTTACACGACTTTGCTATTATGTTTATGTCCTAAGTTAGTAGAAATAGAATTTTCATTAAATCAAAACGAACGGATTAATTAAAAGGTAAAATAATTGACATATAAAATAAGTAATCGGACAGATATTTTTTTTAAAGTTATAATTTCAATAAGAAAAATACGTTTTTCAGTTTAGACCACTTGAAATATAACTTGGCAATTATTTTGTCTTGTAGGAATATTTTTTTGATAAAAAAAACCTTTATTTAACATCAAAACACATATGGACAAACAAATAAGACCAATTCAGGTTAAACTTGCCAAAACACAGTCAGGCTCTTGTTATTTTTCTATTGCAAGAAACAAATCCAAGAAATATTTTTTTCTCAATTGGTTTAAGTGTTGTGGTATATTTTTCATAAAATTCTTCTACATCTATTTTTCCACTTGCTGACTTATCTATATTAAGAAAAAAAAATCCCTAAAAGCAAATATGTCGAACAATGTTTTTCTGCTAGTATGAGAAGTTTACAAACAGTATTGATAATATTATTTTATTATACAAAAATGGTAATAAAAGTTGCTATCTGCCTCGCATTTGGGTTCAATTTTCGACATAGTTGACAAAAAACGATTCATTTGAAAATATTTTTTACACTAGAATATTTCATAGTTCCTAGACCGGCACCTGAAGTATAATACTGTTTTTTTTTTTTTAATTTTGCACCACAACAGGCCAGGAAGCCCAATCACAGCGGTGAATTACGGCACAGAACACCCGGGCTTGAGGAAAATCGAATTGAACTTTTGTGTTCTCACCGGAAATCGAACCCGGAACCTTCCGTGCGTGAGTCAAACGTTTTGACCACTACACCACGGAGGCCACCATACTAATAATCCTTAATGTAACAAAAATAAAGAAGTAAAGCTACGATTGGTGTACCAACGCAGTGCCTTATCCACCATTATGTGCGAATAGGGAATGATGATGATTATTGACTAGCTATGAAGAACGTACCGAACAGGCAAATGAATGTTCGTTCAGGAGAAATTCAAGGCATATTTTATGCCTGCCCTAGCTACTAACCAGAAAAAAATGCAAGTATGACTTAATTGAGAAATCACTGTGAAGGGGAATATACTAAAACAGTTAGAGGAATCTGTGTATCTGAGAAGTTTGTTTACTAGGGATGGAATGAATTAGATCGAAATGAGGGTGGGTGCCGGGAACAGAGTAAACCATGCACTTAAATCAACCTCGGTTAATAAATGTTTGTCGCAAGAGGCAAAATTAACAGTTCATAATAGAGTCCCGGTTCCGACCCTGATGTATGGGAGCAAAGTATGGACTTGAAAAAACAGGGATAAAAAGTAGGCTGAATGCTGTCAAAATGCGATCTCTCGGGCAAATGTGTGGTAAAACTATGTACGATAGATGTACAAATGTCGAGATTTCTACATTATGTAAACATTATCGACAAAATCGAGAAGAGGCTTCTTTTTTGGTTCGAACATGTAGAGAGAATGGGCAGTGAAAGGACGGCTAAAAAGATTTACGATGCGAATGTTGATGGATACAGAAATAGAGGAAGACCGAGAAAAAATTACTGAATAATACAAATGTTATTTATATCTAGCATTTGGCTGTATACATAGCGGAAAATTACAAAAATGGTGTATGTGGCAGTCTTTAAGAATATTATACGTAAATCTAACAGGTAAATCTAACTTGCGGAATGTTTTTAATACAACCCAGCTAATGGTACGTGTTTACCTCCGCTAAAATCATTCAAATATTGATTGAAAACGTTGTTCTTCTTTGCAATACTCAGCTATTTTAGAGAGTATCAATGTTTATGTTCCTGACAGCACTAGCACATACCCTCCGGCTTCCAGAACCAATCTGCCTTTGGTTATGCCGATTGGAAGAACAGTCGGGCAGCTGAACACTGAACATCGTCATTTTGGAAATCAACATCTTTTAGATCAGTAAAATTATGTGTAAGAGGCAAATACACTTTCTATTAGATTATACCTTAATAATGTCTAACCATTGCTCGAGGGTTACTGCTTTGATATGCTGTACGAATGTAACGCCTTAAATATTTGGTTATTTGTAATTTTATTTTGGTAAAACAAGTTAATTTGAATTTGGATGTTCCTTGACTAGAACCTAAAACGTAAGGCTGATCACTTAACTTTCATGTAACATATGATCTTTGTACGCTGCACCATACGGATTATGAAATTTTCCTATAGCTACAATTATAATTAAGTTATTTGGATTAATTACGTTTTTTTATTGTTATTATTTTGTTAACTTTGTTAAATAGCTAATCTTAGGCATGTTTCACATCTTGTAAAATGTTTCCCTCGGCACGAGACACCTAAGTGAGGGAACATTATTCTGTATAAAAAAAGAATGCAACAATGCAAAAGTATAAATAAATAAGTATATACTTATAAAAAATATAACATTCACCCTGCCTTGATAACAAAGGCTGGCTACGGCTCGGGGGTCTTACTTTACCTCTACAATGTTAAAACTGCGTATCAAACAAACGATAAATATTCATATGCGTATAAAACTTTAAGAATCTCTCAACTTATGGGTACAAGAATGATATTATTTTAATCTATTCAATATTGTTATTTTTGTTCCTAATATACATTTTTATGGAGACAGCAAAGAATTATATTATTTCTCTTAACAAAATACCTTATTGTTTAGAGCGCCGTGAATCGTTTCGTTGTTGGAACTTGTTTTCTTTATCATTTTGGACCACCATGTTTGATTATTTTATTGGTTATTTTATGTGATATGAATCCAAGATAGATACATTCCTCTACAGCCAAACACAATATGAGATTACTTTTATTTACTTTTTCAGTGACTTTATAGCTTTTATTGTAAACTTAAATCAATCATCTGTCTATAACAATGTCCAAATGTGCCTTCATCTCAAATTTTCATTGATATATCTTTTATATTAAATATACTTACAACATTAGTGTGAATATTTTATTGTATTGATTTCTTACTTAAAATTATCTTATAATGTACGTTTTAAATATTTGAAGCGTTTCCTAATGTTTATACACATGTATTAGATTTTACAACTTATGGAATTGATCAAGGTTGATAGAAATAACAAGTGAGATAGAAAACATCTCAAATGTTTTAGTGTAAATGCCCAAACTTCCATATTTTTTTCTCAAAAAACGCTATCCATTTCTGGTAAAATGCTTGTATTTTTGTAAATTACCAAATTTTTCCATTATAGAAACTTTTTAATTTCATGTGAAGGTGTGTATATTAGATTGTGTTTATAATTATAAGATGTATAATTTCTCTTCTTATATTTTTATAAATTTACTTTGAGTTCTTTATTATAATCATTTTAATTTGATATAAATTTGCTTGTCTATTTTTTAGATTAGGTTCTGTTTTTCTATTTTTTATGCATATATTTAGTTTAGTTTTTTAAATTGTAATTGTGAACTGTTCAGTAATTTCTTTTAATTTAATAGGTTTTCCCCTATGTTAATTATAATTGCTTATCACGGGCACATCCTTAAAAGCAATAAGTTCCTGAATACGTAAACTGCTAATTAATTTGAGATGAATAAATAAATTCTTAATAAGTTGTATTATAAATACCACAATTCACTATTAGAAAATGTGAAAATGGGTTTAAACCTCGGAACTCAGATCCATTAGTCCGCGTGATACCAGGGAACCACACGTTATGATGCATAAAGCACTGTAATATGGTACATTTTACCATACATTTATATCCCAAATATTATTTATAAGAAATATACATATGATAGACAATTCGACAGAGGTAAAGAAACTTAATTTATAGAGCTAATGGTATTTAACTTGCATGTTTAAGTGACTATTTTGCAACTAAACTAAACACTGTCGTTGACTATCCCGCTAGACCCTCACACGATAATCAGAGGAGTCAGAAACATCATACATATTGCAGTAAATACAAATAAGCCTTGTATATAATAAGTAAGGCAACATTTTTTTATACTGCCATTTAATGCACAAAAAAAGCACGAAAAAAATAATAATACTGTCATAATTCGCTGTCATACTTTTTCTCTTTTAAAAAAAAGCGATAAAACGAAAACTGAAAAGATTATATTATTTTAAGAGTAAAGTAGAAAAATATTTTTCCTTTCGTGTGTACAAGGGAGCCATTTGTGTGTCAGGCATATCTTTCTTTTACCTTTAAATTTATTAGTAGGTACCTGTGTAGTGTGTAGTACCTATGTGAGCATACGGTCGTCTCTGCCTTTGGACACAAGATGGGCAATCTCTTCCATAGCACAATACCACAAAATAATGTATTGACGTACGCTTACAAAAAGATGCATTGAGTATCGTCGCCTCCCGAATCAATAAGCATTTCTTCAGGCAGAGCCTCCTGTACTTCTGACAAGGAAACTCTTAGAAACAAACTGCCGTTTCATCATATATTATTATATTACCTCTGTAATCATCGTCTGTAAGCTTTTATTTCTAGACAAAGAATTATTAATTAGTGGCGTTAAACCTGTGAATGAGGTGCGATAAATCATGGCTACCTACTTATTAACAACATGCGTATGTACATAAGTTTACAATATAGAGAAATCGATCTAAAGATAATCATGATTTGTTTTACAAATTGTATTATTAATAGCTAGCGATACATTAGGCGATGCACGGAATAAGCATTTTTTGAAAAATCATCTTCATAATCCGTCTTTCCGCATCCAGTGATAGGGCACTGAATTTCGTCACCGTCCCAAAAAACATTTTGAGTAATCGCGATGCAAAAGTTTGAAGACTTTTGTGTTTTGGAGGTTTTATGTATAACATAATACATTCATATATTTTCAATGAATTTCATTAGTAATTTATTCCTTCTGATACATTTTAAATATGTAGAAAGTTCTTAATATGGAATGGTGGCTAAAGTTTGGTAAAGTTACGTTTGCTTGTTTATAATCTGGACAATGCAAGCTTTAAGAGTTGGTTAAAAGAAGGAAATATTAGGACTTATTATTATGATGTGGTTAAAATTTATTACTACTTGAAAAAATACTTTTATTTTATTTTTATATGTTTTAATATATTATGAAAGTTTAAAGCCACTCAGTCAAGAATAAACGATTCAGATTTACGCAACTTTTTTCTAACTGCGTAACCATGGTGACGTTTGCATTTTAAAAATATATTTAACTAAAACCTCTCCTCACTCGCGATGTCACACTTGCCATTTCCGCCTAGATTATGCCATATTTATACCTTTTGTTAATTAAACATTTTGTAAATTAAGGTAGATTTTAAGACTGTTTAGATTAAGTATTACTCATAAATGCTAATCAATTAGGGATTACTTAAACCTGTTGACTGGCTTTAAAAAAAAAACTGACATTTTTAGGGTGAGTGACTTTTGTTTGAAGTGACCCTGCTAAAAATAAAACCCAGTACTTCAAAAATGGTAGGAGAACGCAATGATTTCTTTATTCAGGATTTTTACCTAAGAGCAGCCATCGAGTCGAAAACTCTTGTTAAGGGTTCTGGTTCCATGTCATACACAGAACAGTTCTGTATTCTTTATCTGCCTGGACAAAAATAAGGAGAGTATTGAAAATAAACAGTGAAAGTTTTATTAAATAAAATCTTTTAAGAGTTAGTCCTTTATGCAATAACGTATTTATATATTTTTAAAAAACGTGTACAAAGTTATATATTATTTGTGAAATAATAATATAAATTTAGGTTTATACGCATTTTTTTACGTATACGTATTTCTCAATTAATAAATGCTATTAAAAATACTAAATGTTATGCTAGCTTTATCTTGACTGAATATTAGATGTATTCGTGTTATTTTCCATTTTACTCAAATAACATCCACGGAGATATTTTTTTTTTATTTTGCCTAAAAAAGAAACACGCATGATTATCTCATACGGTGAATCGCTTAATGAATACGGTTTTTGTGCTGAACAAACTGATTACCAATGATATGCCAACACCCATTTTTTTCAAAGTATAAAATTGACCTACAATTTGTAATTCAAACCCTTTCATCAGTTATTTATGCTAATGAACAGTTAGATTTATTTTGTACATAAAAATTTTAAATGCCTACTTCAAGACATTTAACGCAAAAGTTCATTATTCTATATATGTCCACTTCCTAGTTGGATCATATGGTGACCACAAAGAGCCTTTAGGCATCTCCATCAGCTTCCAACTCCTGTGCGTTCTTCACGTCTCGTAGTTCTAATATGAACTGCCGACGAACAGTCAGCAGTGGACGTCCAGAACTTCGAGAACCAAGGACAAGTGGGTTCAGGCTTTTAGGAGGCATAAATGATTTAAAAAGTATTATTACTGATATTAATAGTTGAAAAAAATCTATCTCATCATCCTTTGAAAAAGGCGTAGTTATGTAAAAAATCGCAAAAGTACTATTAGTGTCTTTCTACTTCAATTTATTTGTCATAAGCGAGTTATAGATATATACCCGTATACACAGACAAACCTTAAGGTGAGGAAAGTACATTCTATTGTCTTCACCTTCGGGTTATTCCTTGCATTTGAAATAAGAATGTACTTCCCTCACCTTAAGTTTTGTCTCTGCATACGGGTAATAATCTTTTTAAATGTTTCTTAAAAGAAACGTATTTTTAGGTTGTAAAAATTAATCTAGTATCGTATAATACCCGAGTTTTTCTTGAAATTGCTTCAATCTTTTAAATTAAATACATTTTCATTAATCATTTGAGATTTAAAAACAAGTGTATCTAGCAATAATATAATAAGGAGATAAAAATATCAAATGGATATTTTTTGTTGCCATTCAGGATGACCCAAAAACTAACCCAAAAAACATCGTTTTGAGAAATCGCAATTTAAAAGTTTGGACATAAAGAAAAAATCTGATTTTCGTATTTTGGAGGTTTTACGTACCCTACATAATATCGAGGCTTTACTGACAATGCATTAAGTCATTAAAACAAGTTCCGAGATAATCGCATTTAAAGCTTTTTTATTCTTTCAACGCATTATATCTCCCACAATTTAAAAGCTTTGAAAGAGTAATCTTTATTTTAGGGATAGCATAAAATTTGAAATCAACATCTTGCACCACTATTTAAAAATATTTGCAATACATATATAAAAACTTTTTACTTAATGCAATTTGTCAGTATAGCTCCATACATTTTATTCAATAATATAATATTATTCATGTCTTTTTAATAAATTCCATTTACAACTATTTTCTTCTAATACACATTAAAATGTCTGGAAAGTTTTTAACTAGGCAAAGTGGTTAAGTGACGTTTGCTTATTTGGACGCAAGCTTTAGAGTTGGGGAAAGAAGATAAATATTAGAAGTAATTAATATAATTTTGTGGTTAAAACAATATTTTTCTTTAGATTGATATTTTGTTTTTTTTACGTTTTAAGATAAAATAATATAAAGTCACAAAATAAAAAAACTAATAATCCGGATTAGGGCTGCTTTTTTCCAACTAGGTTACCTTGTGATGTTTGCCCTTTAAATAACATAATTTCACGCTTTGATTAGCATATTTAACTTTAATTTAATTGTTATTTTAAAGTTTAGTGACTTTTGCCGGCACGGTGACGTATTTTACTATCAGATTCGCTAAAAATGTCTTTCATATTTATTTTAACGTTTAAAAAAATACATGCACCAAAACACTTAACAAATATATTATTATTTTTATTGTTATATTAAGTAGTTGGTTGATTGAAGATTATATAAAATGAAAATAAATAAAAATTTATACTCAAAAACTATCATTTTCTTATTAAAGTATATTATATTATTATCCTGGATTTATGCTTATATATATAACTCCTTTGTACGTGTGATGTCACCGAACTCCTCCTAAACGGCTTAACCGATTTACGTGCGGTTTTCAGAGAAATATAGATCTTTGCACTGTGCGCGCTCGTAGATATTAAAATTTTGAATCCAATATGTAAAAAAGAAGTAAGAAGCATAAATGGTTTATTCATCGATATACCAGAGCGGCATTCCAGGAGAATTCATTTACAAAAAAATGGAATGATGTTGTTTTTTTGCGTGTAAAAAATATTGTTTTTGAATGTTTACAAACAGCATTTTTTTGTGGATCAAAATCAGATTCTTTCCTTAAATTTCTTGTGATTGCTATCCATTTATTTATTTTTACTGGATTTTTGATAAAACTTAAATAATATATATTTATATTTTTTTTAATTAAATCGGATTCCAACATAAGTACACCTCTCTGTTGGTAAGAAGACCAGAGTTTGACGTTTGCAAAAAGAATGCCATATTTGAAAAAATATTTATTTTATGTTTTGGAATTCAACCATAAACAAGTACCTAGGTACCTACTTATAAATGAAAAGTTTTTTTCCAAGGTAATAAATAGCAGACAAGCTAACGTTCGGGCAGGACAACGTCTGTCGGGTCCGCTAGTTTATTTGGACATTTTATCATATCAACATTTTTTTTTTAAACTTTGCCCTGCTAACAAGGGTTCAAAACCCGTTTATTTATTTATTTGACACTTTTTATACATATACAATAAATATACACATAAGGGCGGGCATATTGCCTTAAGGCAATTTTTTCCTACCTACCCAAACAGTTCAGTTTACAAAAATTATAAATACATGGACATATTGAATCTTACGATTCTATACAAAAATTAAAAGCAAAGATTAACAAGAATAAATTTACATTAAAAAAAATACACTTTACTATGGAGAGGAAAGGGGATGGAAAAGAAAGAAGAAGGATAAAGAAACAATTTAAATATTTAGATAGTGACATTTCAATCTTGACTTAAATGTAAATAAAGAAGGGGTGTCTCTAACATTAGTGGGTAGATTATTCCACAAACCCCGTTCCAAGCTAGGTTTTTACATTTCAATACATAATAAAAATTTACAATTTAATTTATTTTCAATAAAGAACAGACAAATAAAAAATAAATAAATATACTGACTTATTGCAAATTTTCCTTTAACCCTATTTGAAGATTGGATTTTTTAACAAAAACAACTCTTTTTACTTCAAAAGTGTTGTTGAAAACCTAAGCGAGTTACTTTATTTGAATCAGTACTTTGATGGGTAATTTGATTTTGATTTTATTTATTTTTGCACCACAACAAACCTGGAGGCCCAATTACAGTGGTGAACTACATCACAAAACACCCAGGCTTGAGAAAAATCCCATTGTTATTTTTGTATTCTCACCGGGAATCAAACCCAGAATCTTCCTACGTGAGTCAAGCGTCTGGACCACTGTTCTACGGAGGCCGCCAATTAATTGTTTACAATGCTACCTTACACACCACTGACCGTGACCTGATCAGGAACTATCTTAAGCCTTTAGTTCAGAATAGGTCAAATGTTTTTTATACATGAAAAGAAAAATTCTAACCTCCCGTCAGATATTGAATTGAGGTTTTAATACAAAGTAATACAACGTGCTAATCAATGCACTATGGAAACAGACACTCCATCTTAATCCATTTAGGTACTTAAAAGCTTTTAGTATGTATTGTGTATAAAATTTTTATTTTTAGGAAGTAAGTCTTAACTCATGCAGCTGAGAAAAATACGCGTAAAGTATTAGAAGAGGCATTAGCTGTTGTCTTTTAATTTTATTACCAAGGGAAGCCTCCGAACAATACCTCGTCACGACATGTCGACATGACCCGAGGAACGAGTATAGCCTTATCAACTTCGCTTCCTTCTCATTGTTTATGTCCTCCTCGTCTATATAAAACCCTTTTTTCCTTTTTATTCCTTCACAATGCATAGTACATAATTTACTAAGACATGAGATGAATGAGATTGCAATATGATACTTCGGCGTTAGCTAAGCAACTCGTCTTTGTAAGGGGTATGAAATTTAAAAAGCATAAATTTCGATGTTTATTCACGACGCGACGTGACACCGCTTAAAAGTGTATTTTGGGAATTCCTTAGCTACTGTTTTACTTTTGTTGCGATCAAATAAATAAAAAAAACTCTCAGGCGACTTTTTCATTGTTAATTACATTTACAAGTGGATTGTTTGCTTGGTTTAAGATATGTTAATTCCTAAGTGTTAATAAACTTGATTTTAATTCTGTGTGATTCAATCTTTTACGATAGTCATTTTTCCAAAATGAGAGCATAAATTAATCAAGGAGAGTGAAAAAAAAGTAGTTATTTTACTTCTTCAATTTTTAATAACATGTTAACAATAATAGCAATTCAACAATGTTTGAGTATGTCCAAATGCCTGCAGACTGGCTGACTTCCATATTCCCTTCTCAAAAATGTTTTCCCTCTCTGTGGAAATAAATTTGAATAATAGCAATACTAAAAACATGGTTACAAAATTAAGAACATTTTTATTTTTAGCTTAAAAAAATTCTAAATATATTGATTGGAAATAAGCTAATAAATTAAGATCAGGATAGTATAATAATCTTAAAATATTTTACAAATAAATAATTTGTCTCAAAACTTACCTTCATTTATATGATTTATATCGGGTAAATTATTTATTACTTTACTATGAAAATGGTGCTTTTATTTACAAACCCTTCATTTGATAATTCAAAATTAAATAATCTATGTGGCACTTTGGTCCCTTTTTATGTAATGTTATGTAATATATTTATTTAGATAGTTGTACAAATAAAATTTACGTGTATGGATAAATGAAAATAACCTTTCTAGACAAGTACACCTACTTTTAACATTATTTGCACTATATTATGCATGTAATAGCATTATGTTCTCATAACAAAACTATCTTCAATATTGACACGATATTTCCATACTCATTTCAAGGATATTCCGACACTCACAGCTCACAGGTAGTATACATTCTCACACTCGTTGCAAGAATATTCACATTATCTGTGGAAGGATGAAATAAAACGCACCTGCCTTACATTTCTGGTCAAAACATTTCACATTGCAAACTGCATTATTTACGAGTCATTATTGCAATGGAGCTCTATGAAAAACGTATACAGACCTATAAACGCGTAAATTCTTTCACAAATCTTCTGGTTTACTATAAATTCAGGAATTGTTTTCCAAGGTTAGCGTCGTTCACTATTTTAACGAAATCACTGTCTGTTTTGTTGTACATAATCCCAATTAGAAAAAGGAGTTTTAATTCATATACTTTCCAAAATACTTTTTTTATTGTATAACAAATTCTATTGATTTGCCAAAAAAAAATTTACTAATAGTGGACCTTTTATTTATTTATTAACGAACATTGTCCATGTATACAATTTATAAGGTTTAAATATTACAATAAAAGAATAGTTTAAAACATTTGAAAAAAAAAAGAAAAGAAGCATCGACAAACATAAGGGACATCGAGACAAGATCTGGACTATTTATTTAGTTCTCGTTTAAATCGTTGTAAACTTAAACCAAAAAAGTCCAGATCTTGTCTTGAGTTAACAATACGATAAAAGCGGGTCATTGGAGAATTTAGGCCATAGTTTGTTCTATGCTGATCGATGAACAGCACTTTATTGTTTTCATTTCATAAATCTACGAGTCGGAATATTGAATTTTACTTGTCGCAGTAATGATGGAACATCGATTATACCATTTAGTATGCCGAACATATATATGGAGTCAATATTAGTTCTACGTTTTTGTAGACTAGAAATATTTAAAATTGACTCTATTTCAGCATAAGAATAATTATCTCTCTCCAGTTGTTGATATTTGCATTTTTAGATGACTTAAAATAAACCCAGAGCCAATTCATCTTTTTTGTCTCACATTAAATTTAACATAATACAGCGAGGATGGAAAACATTTTAAAGGTAATATGGCCATCGCTATCTCTGTTGCAATGTATTGATCATAATAACTACTCTCTAGGGAGTTTAATCCAGTCCTTTACTTTTTAATTTAATCAAGTCGTGTAAACAAAACACGGCTCTCACAAAACATGTAGCAAAAAACAAACAGTATTTTGCCTAATGTTACATAATATGATTTTAGTGTTTCTTGAAATGGCCAACTTTTGACGAGTTTGAGGTTTATGGAGTCCTTAGAAAGATAAACATCAGCACGCCACTGGCCCTGCAACGTTAGTTGTCATGTTTGTTTTAACATAAATAAATTAAATAAACTGAATAAAATAACAAAAATGCACGCAGGATATGTCAGTACGAGGGACAGGAGCAATAAAATGGAAATGTTAAAATCAATTTTCAATTCGACAATTCAAGTATTTATGCAAATTATGGCCCCGAGACGCGGACGTTAAACTGGTACCCGTTTGTTTTGTATTAAACAAACAGAAAATAAAATAAATATTTTGTTTGCAAAAAAACAACATCGCTTCAAGGTTTTATGATAAATGCGTAATAAAAATAAACTTTTTTTTCTAAACAATATTTTGAGTTTGTCCAAATTTTTGTACATATTCAAATATGGGCAGAATGGTGAATGTTACACAATGTGTAAAGTGGCCACTTAAATCAGCCATTGACAGGTCATAAGCCCTGTAGATGCCTAGACTTCTATATTACCTTCTCTTAAATGTTCTTCATCTCTGTTGTAATGTGTTATTTTTTTTTCTAAGATAATATTTTTATTTTTGCCAATTTTACAATTATAGTCCTCTAAAAGTTTTAGTGCTATTTATAGGATAATTGCCTATTTATATTAATTTTTATACAATTCTTTACAAAAAAAATATTGAAATTAGTTTCCTTAGATTTCGATATAATATGTATGGCTCAACAATTCAACCATATGAAAACCAGTATTCTAATATTTTACATCAATTTTTTTTGTATTCCTGAATTAATTTGTTTTAGAGGTAATTTGAATTTTTTATCCTAATCGAATTAAATTGACTAAAATATTTTGATAATGCTGCCCTATCCAATGTACATAGTGATAATTTTAAAGATAAATATTATAAGAAATTATGATATGACTTTACATCAACCCCTTTTTACCTATCTCGTTGTTTATTTCGACAAATTTATGATTTGACTCGGAGGTCTATACAAATACCATAGCTTTTATTTTCTGGTAAGAAATAACCCGTTCCCCATTGTATTTAGGGGTTCACCCTTGGGTGCTGCATTGTTTAAACGTAAATATTTCAGATATGTCAGCTTTATTGTTGATATTATTTTGAGTATCATATCAAACAAGGAAAAGAACTCTGAATAATTTAATCGCCATTATGCTGGACAAACACTTAAGTAAAACAATTTTTCATCTGAATCTTTTATTGGAACGGTTTTACCTTTACTTTAAACAAGTACTTAAAAACTTAAAAATAACCCAGTAGTTTTTTAATAACCTTTCAAAAAATCTGTTTTTGACATACACATTTTTGATAAAAAAAATGTTTAAGTCGGTCTTCCTAGATTATGAGAATTAAATAATTTAATGAAACACATTGAAAATAGTGTTTGAAACTTTGTTTTGTAGCATTAAGATATATTATAATATGTACAGTGCTTTAGAATGTTTAATGACCTATGTTCATGTGTTAGTGCCTGTCGGTCAACAAAGTTAACGTACAACTTTTGTTTATGTTGCAAACAATATTTTTCTTATACGACAATCATATTTTATTCAAAAATTTTCGAGCTGCATTTAAAATATTATATAGTTTAAAATCATACCGTGATTTGTAATAATGTATTTTTCGTAAAAAAAATTATGAACCGAGAGTATTTTTTGCTATTAACCTTTGCAACCCACTTTTTTATACTTTTACTTTGTACTCAATAACTTTTAAAAAAACAAAAATTTAAATTTTTTTTTTCTCTCATACCCATCAAAATTCGAAAGTGGCGAGATTATTATTTAATAATTGGAATCTCTAAGTACGTCGTCATTTATTTGATATTAAGGTGGCAAAACGAACGTTTTGTACGCCTATAACGTGTTACATTCTTTTAAAAAAAAAGAAAAAAAAAACTCCTATTAAAAACCAACCAAGAGTTCAAAAATGATTTTTACGTGTTAACCACTGACTGCATTATAGGAGTATTTCCGATATGATCCTAATTTATGTATTTCTCATGATAAAAATATAAAACACATGATATTAAAATAATGCATAAATAACAGGTGACACACAATGCCTGAGACTGGATTACAAATAATATTTAAATCAGGTAGCATTTTACCATAAAGTTGTAAAAATATTGCCTTTTGACATTATGACACACTTGTTTGCTAAATATGCCTTAAACCTGATTTACTAATCATAATAATATAGGTACCTTAAACTGCCGAGAATGTCTGACAAATTATTACAGATTTTAGTGCTGACGTTACAAAGAATATGGAAAAAATTAAAAATGTAGGCATAATGCACGCTGTCTCAATAACACAACAGTGCAAAATAAATTGCGAGTAAATTAAGAGTGTTCAGTCTGGTCTGGTGTGTTCAGCTGTAGTTGATTAAATAAAGTTTTCATCATCATTATCATTCCATGTCCTCTCAGGAGGCATCCTTAGTGAATTGCCAGGATTTGCATCCATAAAAAAGAATAGATGTAAGTTTTTCAACTTTATAAAACAATTTAAATTTATAATAAAAAATAAAAAAATTTAAAATTAAAGTATGACGAGCAAAAATAAGACTGTGTTTAAGTAAATACAAAAGGTGTATATATAAAAGCAGAAAGTATTTTTGATACAATTAAGTAGATAACAGATATTTTTTTAAAACAAATGAATAGCTAAATAATCATAATTTTCAAAGCTACGGGAAAATATAAATAAAAAGTTTTCTTTTATTAAATTACAGCAGTTGATTATACTGCGTTATTTTTCGAAAATGTTTGAAAAAAATAATAGAAATGATTTTAATTAAAATGAACTACGTCACAAGTTCACTCGGATAAACCAATGATAGATTGATATGATAGATTTCCGGTTTCCGCTCCTCACCAATCAACAGAACTCTCTGGCGAAAACTTGTGACGTCGCGTACGTTGTGATTTCAAATTTACAAACTTAAAAAAATTATAGCGCCGATAATACGATGCACGAAAATATGTTTTTTTTAAACTTAGTTTGATAGTTTATAAAAAAATTACTGAACTTCCTTTTCAAAAATAAATTATTTTCGGTGTAAACACTTTTAAAAAAATTAATTAATTTTGGCTCTAACCATTCTTGGTTATATTAGCCAGAACATACAATATTTACAAATGTTTAATACGAGCAAAACAATATTACAGAAAACGAGGCCGAAAAATCAACAACAACAACAACAAACCATCACGCCGTTTCCCCGTAAGGGTAGGCAGAGAGGATAGAACGCCACAACACTCTATCTTTGCATACAGATCTCGCTTCCTCTACATTCATACATCTTCTCATGCACGCGCGCCGATTATTCCGACTTTTGACATGTCCATCTTTAAGTATTTGTTGGATTTGGTCATGCCATGTCTTTCTCGGTCATCCTCTATTTCTGCATCCATCAACATTCGCATTGTAAATATTCTTAGCCGTTCTCTCGCTGTCTATTCGTTCTACATGTCCAAACCAACGCAGAGCTCCTTTCTTGATTTTGTCGATAATGCTTGTCTCAGCCTTACATAATGTACGGATCTCAACATTTGTGCATCTATCGTACATAGTTTTACCACACATTCGCCTGAGAGATCGCATTTCGACAGCATTCAGCTTACTTTCATCCCTGTTTTTCCAAGTCCAAGTCCGAAAAATCAGATAAACCTTAAACAACTTTAAAATATAATACATTGATTTTAAAATCAAAATAACAAAAGTTGGAAATAACACAAAAATTTCAATTATAATATGCATTATTAAGAAAAAAACAAAATCTGGATAATACATATTTTATAACAAAAATATATAATGGAAACTTATTTGACATAGGTGTACTATTCTAACGATAAAGATAATTAATGAGAACTTATTTCTATGTACATATTTAGAGCATAAAATATTCACATACAACAATATCGGCATATATTGTAAAATATAACGTGTATTCATAAAAACCTCGAAAGGCTAAATAAAAGCTACGCTTTAGGATTTTAAATCACTACACCAAATTCTTTTTTTTTTAAATGGATTATTTTTAAAACGGTTAGTATTATAAAACGAAGTAAACGACCCAAGTTAATGAAAAGTAATATACTGCAAATTGACTTGTACTACGTATGTAAAGTAAATTTAAAGAGACTTTACGATTTCGCGGTAGGTAACAAGTTCACCATTGGTAATATGACTAATCTTGGAAATACTTATCATAGAAACTTGTTGAAGAAGCGTGGGTGATCATTTCCTTTTAAGTCTCCTTAGAATAGATGAAGAATTAAGAAACAACAACATATGATGCAGACTGTTGAAAAATTACTCAATATATAATCATATGTAATTGGTAATTTTGTGCACAATAAAGCACTTATACAAATTGATACTGCACGTTATAAGCGTCGTGTTTGGCACGTTCTATAGTTAGGAGTACCTATGCCTTGTGACCCCGGCGTAATTGGAATGATTGGATAGGTTTATTGGAAATTGAAATCGTAAACCTGTAAGTTAAATAAATTATCAAAGGGAACTGAGATATCTCATTTACCTAAGAATCAGGATATGAAATACAATAAAATAAAAATTGTGTAACTATTTATGCATATGGATAGGTAAAATTATAAAAACATGTAGAAATCTAAGTTAATTATACACCCTAAAGTAACGGAACGCAAACATATGCATATCCCAAGTTTTACTAGAGAATATGGAAATTAGACATATACAGGACTTATTACAATCATGTCATTACCTTGTTCACGAAATCAATTTATGCACCGTGCAATGCATATTAATTTACATTTAAATTCGTGTATCGGTTCAAAATATAGTTAATTCTAAAATGCTTTTGGATTAGACCGGATTATCATCAAACGGAGGCCATTCGGCTAGCTACGCCATGCACTGCTGATTCTTCCAGAGAGCCTTCGTCATGCTTGCCTGCTTACAAGGCATCAGGTGTTCGGCGACCCGAGTGTCTGCTTCTGACAATTTGTCAGCGGGTTGTTGTCTAAACTTCTAACTCAGTATGACACACATCAGTTATCTGCCGACAAGGTCAAATCAAGAGGCTGTTTGTTAACAATCATATTTGTAGTGTATAAAACATGTTTGCTTTAACCGAGGATTAGAAATATTTTAATGGATTTAATTCTTATGCATTCTA
Organism: Micrasema longulum; assembly: GCF_059751315.1. Taxonomy (NCBI): domain Eukaryota; kingdom Metazoa; phylum Arthropoda; class Insecta; order Trichoptera; family Brachycentridae; genus Micrasema; species Micrasema longulum. The sequence continues at coordinate 52,947 of NW_028277619.1, forward strand.
AATTTTAGAAAATTATTATAAAGAAATAAATGGGCACCTTGAAATTTAATAAACTTTCAATGGAAAATTCCATGGTAAAAGCTAACATAATGAAAATTTAAAATAAAATACTTGCAATCCAAGAGTTGGTCGGTATTATTCTATATAAACTGGATTTACCCAAGAATGTAAATAAGTGCATTCCTTGTCATAATAAAAACACCGAGCGTTATTTATGGAATTTTATTAAATGACAATAAAATGTCGGATCACGGCTCGGCCACCCATTTCATTGCCATAAAGAAATACGTAAACTGAACAAATTATTATAGACATACCAACCAAACACCGTGTTGACTTAGCCGTACTGATTACGGGCAAACGTCTTTTTCTCTTGAGATTCACAAAATACGTATCAAAAACCAAATATTTTATTTTGTAAAATTTGACACGTTTTTTCTTCAACAGTTTTATTAGATAACTATACTCACATAGCTGTTTTATGTAATAATTTATCGTTGTAATTAAGAAAAAACTGTCATTTTTTAATGATTTTTCTTTAGCACGGGGCCGCTTATTGATTAATGTATTAATGAGAGTATTATTTGCACACTCGGCAAAATCCGAAATCTTGAAAAAAATAAAAATGAATTGGAACTTATTCAGAATACAATTGTTAACGATAACTACTATTACATTGTCAGATTAAAATATTGTTTTATTTGTGAGAATATGACTTTTAAATTGTTGGGTTTGTTGCAAACATGCACATATTAAGAAAGATGCCGGAATGTATGAAAAATGAAAAGAGTTTAATGAACTTAAAAATAAATGTTGTGTTTTTTATAAAATGATGTAATCAGATATGTAGTTAAAGTAAGTGTTAATATAAGTTTTTATACTAATAGGCTAACGTAAGAAAAAGATAAAAAAATGTGGTAAACTCTGCGTGAGTATTGCAAAGTTGGCAATATCTTAAATTTAAATTAATATTTTACTATTGTTTATTGACATAATCACCATTGGTTCATCACTAGTAATGATTATGTTATTACATATTAAATATAACCTGGTTAATATAAACATTTTTGTATGAAAAAAAGTTGGAGCCATTGTTGTAACAACTTTTTGTGATTTGCTCAAAATAAATAAATGTGGATTTTTGCCGGGTTTGCAAATAATGCCCTTAAATAAAGAAATCCGAAAGTGAAAACAACAGGTAAGGATATATGTTTTTTTAGAAGTTAGCTTTGATGAATGAAATGCTAAATCAGTAAAGGATAAAATCACTTTCCTCATTAGATGCCTACAGCTTGTTTTATTTTGTTTTCGAGTGAAAAAGTATTCTTCTATTTCTGTTTTAGATTGAAATGCCTCTAGGGATTTTTTAGTAATGTCAAACGAAATTGGATTATTTCTTGGTAATTAATTCTATATTTATATAAAAGGTAATGTTCGTTTGTGCGTCCTCGATGTTCATGCGGTTTTACATGAAGTTTTCAGATAAATGTACATCTTTACCACGAAAAGGTTTATAGCTCATGAAATCTTCAATTTATTAAGTACAAAAAAATTAGGAGCGTAAATCTATCACCAGGGTTGTATTTGTCGAGAATGTGTATGCAAAATAATTAATGGATGTTATTTTTTGTGTATAAAAAAGTTTTTTTTTTAAGGTTTACAAACAACATTCAATTTTTATAGATCCCAATCAGATTATTTCCTTAAATTCCTTACAACTTCTAACCTTTTTTTTTACTGGATTTTTGGTAAAACTAAAATAATATTAACTGACATTCGATAGATTTTTTTAAATCTCATTCCTAACCAAAGTGCACCCCTGAGCAGAGTTTGACATTTGCTAAAAGAATTTTTCATTTGAAAATTAATTATTTTATGTTTTGAAATTCAATCATAAACAAGTACCTAGGTACCTACTAACCAATGAAAAGTTACAACATCTTTTTTACGTTTATCCGAACGGTTTTTTCTAAGGATTTCTTCGTAAAGTTTTGTAAATATGCTAAATAATAATTAATCTTAAGAGGAAACGTGGTCCGACTTTTCTTCATACAAACGTATTCTCGTATTTTCTCTCTGGATTATGGTACTAGAGCAAGGGTTTTTTACAATAACAACAAACCATCACACTGTTTCCCCGTAAAAGTAGACAGAGAGGATAGAACGCCACATCAATATATCGCATACAGATCTCGCTTGCTCTTCATTTATACATCTTCTCATGCACGCGCGTTGATTATTCCGACTTTTAACATGTCCATATTCAAGTATTTCTGCATCCATCAACATTTGCATTGAACATATTTTTAGCCTTTCTTTCACTGTACATTCGCTCTGCTTGTCCAAACCAGCGCATAGCTTTTTTTTTTACAGATTATGGATATTTACCATTGGCGTGTCTCTATTGTTTCGTTTTTATCAAAATAGTTTATATGGGAACTAGAAACATCCAAACCCGAAAAAATAAAGGTTTTATCTGCTATCTTTGGGCGCACGGCGCACGGTATACAAATATGACTATTTTTAAAAACCGCAAAACGGACTGATACAGAAAATTTTATTCTGATACTGTCTAAAAAAATAACAAAATCGGTTCAGTTTTGAGGTGTGGAAAACGGGAAAGCAAAACGTCGATTTTGTAACAAAAAGTCTAACATGCATTTGTCTTTTTTGCCCAGTATCGGGGAGACATCTGCAAGACAGTGATAAAAAAACAATGTTCGAGCACCTATTTATCAAAATTTTTTGTCCTCGAAATTTATGTAAACCAAATCACAAAAATAATATTTTATACGTACATATCTTTTTTGGACGAAAAACGATAGTTGATATCAAACTTTCATTGTGTTCATTTAATATATCTAGCAAGTACTCAAATCTAACAATAGCGAAGAATTGCCGGGTTTAGCTTGTATATATATGTACCTCGGAGGCAGACGGATGCAAATCGAAACGTCAAATGTGGAACAATGGCCTAAAAAATCTTCTGTCTCTAAGTGATTTCTAAAAATTCAGAACATTAATTTGTATTTTCAGTACCTCAATACATTGGTTCTTTTATTATAAGGCTTAAATTTCTACAAAGTCAATGGACATGATCATAAACTGGATACGAAAATCGAAATGTCATTTTTCATCAAATTCTGGATTTGCATCCGTCTGCCTCTGAGGAACAGATATATAAACATAAGACACTCGTTATTAATTTATTTAGTCCATTGTTAATTTATTTCAATTATTAAATTAACATATATGTCTATAAAATTCTTATTTGAATCACTTATTTAGTTGTGTTGTTACCACCTTTATGTAGGCACCTAGTTGGTGGCCTAGTTTTGTGATGTACAAAGTTATGTGGGTGCACAGAATGAGAGCAAGTAAAACAGGGTACTTACGTTTTACACAAAGATTTATTCACGAAACTAAACTACTGAGGCTAACACATTGAAAGAAGGATTCCAATAACTATATTAGGCAAAATAAAATGAAGTTGGTAAATCTAAATTGGCGGTAATTTTGTGCCTCGAAGACGCGTGCGGTGAGGTCGGAATCCGGTAGTTTTCTCCTGGTCGGTTTGGCCCGTTCGTACGCTCTACGTCGGCGTTCGGCAATGTTCGGCTCGTGCCGTCGTTGTCGACCCGCCACACAGCCCCCTTCCAAGTTTTGAAATCTGTTTTTCAAAACTGACGCTGTATCACCCTCCTGCCGCTACGCGTTGTGTATGCCGGTTGTTCTGTTGGTGTTTCCGTTTCTGCTGGACTGGCTCGTTCTTCCGCTGTCTGGAACGCCGGCTTGCACCTGTCCAGCGAAACCTTTTTATGTTCGCCATCCACGTCCAGTGTTACCGTCTTTTCCGCCCTGGTGATGACCTTGTAGGGCCCCTTGTAGTTCGGCATCAGGGGTTTGTACACTCTGTCGTCCCTCAGAAACAAGTGTGTGGCTCTCTTTAGTTCCGGGTGGATGAAAACGTTACCTTTATTGTGGTGCTCGACTGGCCTTGGTTTGACGTTTTGCATGAAATTTACCAGTTGCCTAGTGTAGGAGTCCGGGTCAATGTAGTCGTTCGTCTGCTCCAGGATGTCTGCTGGTAACTTTAGTTTGCACCCATACAGCATCTCTGCTACTGAGTGCTCTGCATTCGTGCGCAGTGTGGTCCTCAGTCCGAGTAGTATGGTGCTGATCGATTTTGTCCACGGAACAGGGTGGTGAGCTTTAATGGCCGTCTTCAGCGTTCTATGAAATCGCTCGATCATGCCATTACTTTGTGGATGGTAAGGCGTCGTGTTGGAGTGTGCTATGCCTGATCTGGAACAAAACAAGTTAAAGTCCGTAGACATGAATTGCCTACCCTGATCAGTTATAATTTTCTCCGGTACGCCGTATCTCGCAATCCAGTTGTCCCAGATGGCTCTGATGATTGTGTGGGTCTGGATATCTGCGATAGGGATTACTTCCGCCCATCGAGTGTATCGGTCGATACATGTGAGGCAGTACCTCAGTCCCTCTGATGGTGGAAAAGGTCCGATGAGGTCGACATGGACCACGCAGAATTTCTGTCTCGGCATGTCGATCTTGATGATCGGTGTCCTCGTGTGTTTGTTGACTTTGCTCTTCTGACAGGGTATGCAGGCCTTCGTCCAAGCTGCGCAGTCTGCTTTCATATTTTTCCAGACGCCTCTTTGACTGATGGTCTTGGTCGTGGCGTCGGCTCCTGCATGGTTGAGGTTATGCACTTGGTTGAAGAAAAATCTCTGTAGCGTTTTTGGGATGTACGGTCGCATGTTGCCTTTGTTGAGATCGAAGACGATTTCTTGTCCCTGCATGTTGGGTTTGATCAGGTTCAGAGCAGTGTTCTTGTCGTCCAAGAGTGCGAGTAGTTCGTTGTCCTGCCTTTGTTCTTTATGGATCTTTTCGAACGATATGTTTGCCTCTTGTTCGATCATGTCGATTCTTGATAAGGTATCGGCGACGACGTTGTCTTCTCCTTTTATGTATTTGATGTCCGTGCTGAACTGTGAGATGTAGTCTAGATATCTGAGTTGTCTGGGGCTTTCTTTGTCGTGACTTTTCCTTCTAAACACGAATTGTAGTGGTTTATGGTCCGTGTATATACAGAATTCTCTGCCCTCCAGATAATGTTGAAAGTACCTTACAGTCTCAAAAATGGCTAGTAGTTCCCTGTCGTACGTACTATATGAACACTGAGCCTTGTTCAACTTTTTTGAGAAGAAACTTATCGGTTTGTAGTTGATGCCGTCTGTGGTTTGTTGTAGCACGCCTCCGATTGCGTAATCTGAGGCGTCTGTCCACACTGACATCTTGCTGCTTTCCTCTGGGTAGCTAAGCTTAGTGGCGTTGATCAGCGAGTTCTTGACCTCTTCGAAATCGTGTGTAGTGACTTCGTTCCACTCTACTTTTCTGTTGTCATTCTTTTTTGCTCCCTTGAGGTAATCGTGTAGTCGTATCAATTTGTGTGCTGCTCGTGGTATGAATCTTCGGTAGAAGTTTCCCATGGCCAAGAATCTTCTCAACTGCTTAATGGTTTCTGGCTTGTTGAGGTTCGTGATGGCTTCCACTTTTGTTGGCGAGGGTCCGATGCCTTCAGCCGAAATTTCATAACCAAGAAATAACAGTGTTTTCTTGGCAAACTCGCATTTAGATGGGTTTACCACCATTCCATGATCTTGAAGTCGCTGGAACAAAGCTTTTAAGTGTTCCACATGTGTTTCTTCGTCTGGTGAAGCGATCAATATATCGTCGATATATGCGTGTACTCCTTCTAGACCTCTTGTGACTTCGTTGATGTGACGTTGGAATGTTTGTGCAGCGCATGATAGTCCGAATGGCATTCTTACAAATTCAAATAACCCGAATGGTGTGGTTATAGCTGTCTTTTTAATGTCAGTTTCATTAATTGGAATTTGGTGATATGCTCGTTGTAAGTCAATTTTGGAAAAAATTTTACAGTTAAATAAGTCATTGCATATATCGTGGATATGTGGCAAGGAATAACGATCAGGTACCGTCTGTGCGTTTAAGCTACGGTAATCGCCACAAGGGCGATAAGTACCATCGCTCTTCTTCACCATATGCAATGGAGAGGCCCACTCACTCTTGGAGGGTCTACAAATACCTTGAGCCACCATGTGATCGAACTCTTGCTTCGCCTGCCTCAGTAGTTCTGGGGACAGCCGACGAGTCTTACACATAACGGGTTTGCCACGGGTATCTATATGGTGGATTGTGTTGTGTTTATCCAGCCCTGCGTATGGTTTATTGATATCTACTAGTTGTGGATACTTCAATATGAGTGAGTGGTAAATGTTGGTTTTGTCTGTTAATGATATGGAACATGTTATGTTGTTGTTTGTGGAGATGTCAAATGCTCTGACTATCTTGCCGTTTGTATTGTCTACTAACCGTTTGTTCCTAACATCTACTAACAGGTGGAAGTTGTGGAGAAAATCTGCTCCTATAATAGGGCGTGTCGTATCCGCTATTATAAACTTCCATGTAAACATTTGTTTACATCCCAGATTCAGTGTTACCGTGGTAACTCCGAAATTCTGGATCGTAGTCCCGTTCGCTGCATAGAGAATTAGCTTAGACTTTTCTCCATGGCGTTTGTGTAAAGATCTAGGAATTAATGATATTTCCGATCCGGAGTCAACGAGGTATGACACACCGGTATCCCGATCTTTAACAAAGAGACGTGTTGTGTTGGTTGAATCAGCCGCCTCCGCTATGATTCGACCATCTAGTTTTTTGAAGCTAGATGCGGTTTAAATTCACATGGTGTGACGCATTTCTTAGCTTGATCGCCAAATTTTGTGTGGAAGTAACAAAGAATAGTTTTCTTGTTATTTCCGTTGGCCCTATAGCTTGTTTTGTTGAAATTGTTGTTGTATTTGTTGTTATTGAAATTGTTACTGCTGTTACTTGTTGTGTGTTTGAATCTATTGTTATTGTTGTTGTGACTATGCTGTTTGTTGATTGTGTGAAATAAACTCTCTACCTTATGGGTTAGAGCTTGTACGGACTGTTCTAAACTACAAATGTTATTTTTATTGTTGGTACCTACTACCGCTACATTATCCTGTGTGTACACCTGTATTAGGCGATCTGCTATCGTCGCTTGCCTATCCCAGTCATCTTCGCTTATGGCTAAATGCGCTTGGATCGTCTTGGGCAGTTGTTGTATCCACAAGTATTGCAACGTCGTTTCGTCTATTTGTAAACCTATTGCTAGCGTCCGCATCTCTCTAAGTAGGCTGGATGGGTTTCGATCCCCAAGCTGTAAGGAAGAAAACAGTTTTTCTCTCCTTCTGTCCTGTGGACAGCCCATGCGTTGGATTATAGCTTCCTTCAGCCTCGTATATTTTGCTCGGTTCGGTTCCATGAGTAAAATATCTGAAACTTGTTCTATGTGCGTTTGTTCAAGTTTTGACACTAAGTGACTATAACGTGCGTCTTCTGAAACTATGTTTGCCAACTCGAATTGTGCTTCTATCTGTTTAAACCAAAGTTCGATGTTGTTCACCCATAGCTGTGGTAGTTTAACGCTAATCCTATCCGTGTGGAACATGTTGTTTGCTGTGTTGATATTTGTCAAGTCAGTGTTGTCCTTGTTAGCCATTGTTTACAGTTTAAAAATATTCGTTTTTAAAAAAAAAATTCAGAAAAATGTATGTAATAATGATTACAGTATAAGTTAAAATATTGAAATAAAAGTATTCAATAATGAGTGTAGTTGTATTAAAAAGTTAAGTTTAAATTATTAGATTTAAATTTAAATTTAAATTTAAATTTCAAACAAAAATATTTATTTTTTAAATGTCAGAGTCACTATTTGTTATGTATGTACTGTGCAAGTTATAGAAAAGAAAATTAAAAACAGAAAATTTAAATAATTATTTTACCATACGGCGGAACACATTTTCCAACTATTAGGTATTTGTATTCTCCAAGCCTGAGTGGTCCCCTCAATATTAATATTCCTTTTGATTGTCCGTTGTACAATATATCAAGTTTAAAAATGTTTATGGTAAAACTTCAAATCTGTAACACATAATAACATGCATAGCCTAGGTTAAAAATATAAACATATATAGTACAGTCACACGATATAATGTATATAGAAAAAAAGTATGGATACTAATGTCCACGTACTAAGTTAAACATTCGTCGGCTTAGCCGCCCGAATATCTGTTTGTTTGATAGTTTCAAGTTGTTTACAAAAATAAAATTTTACAAATTGCAAGTATTGTGCACGACTGCGCCAGCTGAAAAATATTTCCGATAGATTTCGCTGGTAAAAAAAAAAAACTTACTCCCGCAGTGCGTTCACAAGGAGAAAACTTTCGGATGCCTACGTCACGCTTGTCTCGCCATATAATATTTGTCAAAAATAATTATGTTCCGGTACCCTGTAAGTACCTCTACTCAATCTGGCACCCTATGTAAATGTTCGTGTGAATTGTTTGTGTGTTCGACTCAAGAAAAATAAAAAATAAAATTTATATGTGTTGTAGGAATGTATTACTCGGCGTGCGATTTTTGGTGAGCGAGTCGCTCGAACGTATTATATTATGTTTGTTTATAATAATTTTAGTTAAATTATGAATCACCTGTTTGAATTAATCCCGGCCGAGTAATATTGTTAAGAAATTAATCACAGTTTAATCAATTCACTAGTTACATTAATTACATTTACATTAGTTACATTTACATTGAAGATTGTTACCGACAGAAAAATTCACTCGATTCGCTCGGTCTTTGAAAAATCTAATTCTATTATATATTATAATTATTATAATATAATTCTATTATACTAAATTAATTAACCTTACAATAAGTTAACCTTGAAATAGATTAACCTTGATTAATTACAAATAAATTAAAAGTGCAATCAAATTAAAAATGAAATTTTAAATTTTTCATGTACCGACCGAAAAAAAAAATAATTGTTGTACAATTTTGTCAAGCGAAGATATTTCTGTCTGAAATTTTTCGCAATTTTTATGGAATTTGAATGGGGTCACCGTGATTGATTGTTTAATGTTGTGTTTTCGTGTTCAAACGTCGGGGTATACCACTTTTGTTGTGTTGTTACCACCTTTATGTAGGCACCTAGTTGGTGGCCTAGTTTTGTGATGTACAAAGTTATGTGGGTGCACAGAATGAGAGCAAGTAAAACAGGGTACTTACGTTTTACACAAAGATTTATTCACGAAACTAAACTACTGAGGCTAACACATTGAAAGAAGGATTCCAATAACTATATTAGGCAAAATAAAATGAAGTTGGTAAATCTAAATTGGCGGTAATTTTGTGCCTCGAAGACGCGTGCGGTGAGGTCGGAATCCGGTAGTTTTCTCCTGGTCGGTTTGGCCCGTTCGTACGCTCTACGTCGGCGTTCGGCAATGTTCGGCTCGTGCCGTCGTTGTCGACCCGCCACACTTACTTCGTGGTTATTCATAAAAATAAAATATAAACACAACAACTTTGTTTTCAACCAATATTTTTTTTCTACCGATTGGTTTCAAAGCTAAACAATCTTCTTTATCAAGGTATAATTTACTAATGAATTTAATATTTTATTATTTTTGCCGAGTATACTCAATGTTAAATTGAAACATATAGAGCTAATAATTCAAGTCTTTTTGTCATGATAATCTTGTAAAGATGGGAAGTGCAAAGTGAGGTGGATACGATCTTGAATCGGTTATTTCATTTCTATGATTTCTAGGTTGCATAATTTTAGTATTTTATTTTCAACACGAAGAACTTTTGATCCAGTGTCTTTTCAGATGGTTTGCAAATTCAGAACAAATATTATTGTTTAGCCACCTTTCGTGTTCTTTTACTGTAATATTAAAGTTTATTTTAGTTTTTCCAATGTAGATTGAATCGAAATCATTACAATTTAATTGGTAATTTAAAGATTTATTTTATTAAGGTACTTTATCTTTGTGATTTTTAAACTTTGTTCCTATATTATAAGTTGTGTTGAATGTAGGTTTAATGTTTGATGGTAGGGAATCAGAAAGTTGTTTAGTTAAAATATTTAGTCCACTCCTATCGAGTTTAAAAAATAGAATCCATCTCATTTCACACTTCGCATATTTACAAGAACATGACATAAATACTTAATAATTAGCTCCATATCGATTTCATATTTAGTGTTTACTGTACAAACTGTGCTGTTATTTATACCTTGATAAAGAAGCGTGTGTAGCTTTAAAACCGATTGGTAGAAAAAAGTACAAAAGAGTTGTTAAAAAAAAAGTTTTTTTATATTAAAACAAAAAAATTGAAACAAAAAAACAATGCTCAAATCACTGAATCATTTATAAAAAAAATATATTATTTCCGTTCTTATGATTTCCCCAAATAGTTTTATTTTGGGTGACATTTATGGTGGGAGTTGTAAATAACTAGGAGCGGGGTTCGAACCTAGGACCTCTGATACGTGTTTTTTCTAGTGTAAATAAATTATTTGTAAAATACCATAATTAGTAGGTAATTAAAAAAATATCCCGTAAAAAGTTGATTAAGCTTTATTTTCTGGATAAGAGCAAATAACACAACCGTAATATTTAAATAACTTTATTTTATTATTTTCATTTGTTATCATGTTTTTTTTTAGATTATTAAGATATTTTAAGATAAGGTGATCAGTCTTATCGTAATGAAGGGGAAATTAAAAGTACACAAATTCTTCGAAATAGGGCGATAAAGATAATATTTAAATACATATTTATTCCAATCTAGAAAGAATGCACAACGAAATTGGTTCGCCTAAAGTAAAGCAACATTTAAAATAAAATATTACAATTTTTATATATAAAACAATTAAGGGGACTAATAAAATATATAATAAAATTTAACAAACATATGAAACAAGGAATAAAAAAAAGAGAAGATTATTAATTAGGAGGAAAAGCAAAGTCCCAAAACTCATTGTACGAGAGATTGAAGCTGTATTTAAGTTGAAGCTGTAGTAACCTGAAGAAATAGAAAGCATTGAAATATTTCAAATTAATTTGAAAAAACGTGTCCTTGAGAAATTTTGATAAAAAATTTTGATGTTATTGAAAGTTTATATGTATTCTTTAGATAAGGGACTGATAAAAGTGTACTCGCAAAATAAAGCTTTATTAGACCAAAATTTTGCTTTTGGTCTAATAAAGCTCAGCCAAAATCAAGTGAGGGTTATCACTAGAGGACTAGAGCCTTTACAGGGCACTGCAGATTATACAAACACCTCGCTGGAATGAACCTTTCCGAAACTCTTATATGTAGGTTCTGCAGTGTAGATGAGGAAACACTTATACACATTCTATGTGAATATGATCTTTTACATCATAAAAGGAGCCTCATCTTCGGTGGACCACTGGTTAAAGCTGGGGATATTAAAGAGCTCGCCCCCTACTCGGCTTGGAGGGGGAGATTTAGAAAAATGTAAACTCTCGGCTTCAATACAGTAGCCAGGCTTTTTATAGACCTGAGCTTAGAGTGCGAGAACTTTTTACGGGGACCCGTCACAATAGATCTTCACAGGTCGCAGTGATGTCAGGAGCTTGCATAGTGCTGACCCCCACCACTAAGAGAAAGAAATAGTTTTTTTTATTTTTTTAAGTTTTATTAATTTTAACAAATCAGTAACATACATAATTGTATTTTTGTTCCTGCAAAGCCGAAGCTTGTCTACGGGTTAAATTACTTTTTTTTAAAAAATTTATAAGTAAGTACATGGTTTAATTATAAATGAAGAATAACATATATTTATATGCACACTTAAGTTAATAGTTCTTTAGATGCTATGAACGAGCTATATAAAGCACAAATAAATCCAAAAAAAATACCATACTTGTTTCTTGAATTGTTAACAAAGTGTAATATTTATATTGCTGAAATCATTCTTAAAATAAAATGTTCATAAAAGTCTTATCACGATGGATTATTGTTGATTGTGTTTTTTACTAATATTTATGTAAATAGCCACCTATCAATACAAACATCAACTAATACGTCTAATAAATAAGATCCACTATCTAATGCGTACAAATTTATAAACAGTGCATAAAGCCAGTTGGGTACAGTTCATGTAGGCAGTCCGCACCAGGACCGCCCATCTCCTTATAAGGATGACAGCCCGCCCACTGGTAGCTGACGTCACTTAGATACAACTGCTGTCAAAGATCTCTGCTTTATGATTGTTTCAATCAGTCTCGATACGAGATACAGACTTCAGTTGCACCAAAAAGATATAGAAACTAAACTCGCATTCTCTTTTTCAGAGCCAGATTCCCAAGAAATACTTTAACAAAATACACGATTTTGTCTAAATCAACAGACCCTTGCAGGAGACTGGCGCGAAACATCTTTTTAAAAAAATGTGAGATTCGTCATGGTTCATTTTCAGGACCTAATGGTGCATAGGGCACAGCATTGTTACATCAATCACATCGTATCTTTATCATTTTATATTACATTAATGTAAGATGATCAGTCCTACTTAAGTCTATTGAAATCGATTGAACTAAAAACAACTAATTTTTAAAAGATCAAAAACTTTCAATGAGTTACCAAAATGTCAATAAACGTCTCCACTTAATAACAGAATGCCTTAATTTAATCAAAAAGAGATTGAATAATAAATATTATTTACATGCAATTACGTATAAACGCGATTTTTTGTGTCGGACCTATTAGTAAAAAAATACTTTTTAACTTCTCAATAAAGAATTAATACTATACAATTTGGTTTAATTTATAACGTGAGTTTGGTTATGAAAATGAAAGTATTTTGCTACTTCAAAAATGGTCAGAAAGTTATTATACAAATAAGTAGATACCTGACTAGTTGAAAAAAAATCTAAAACTACTTAATTAATTTATTACTGGAAAATATGTACACTAACCATATTTTCAAACGATGTCATTTTAAATTTATTTCAACAGAGAGGGAAAACGTTTTTGAGAAGGGAATTGTGTAAAGTGGCCACTTAAACCAGCCAATGACAAGTCATAAGCCCTGTAAATGCCTAGACTTCCATATTCCCTTCTCAAAAACGTTTTCCCTCTCTGTTGAAATAAATTTAAATATGAACAACTCCCTAGGGGGAAAATCCAGCCAGTCTGCAAGCATTTGGACATACTCAAACATTGTTGAATTACTACCTGGTAAAAGAAGAAGAATAAAAATTGGAAAATTGTTTTCAGGCGTTGCCTAGTAGGTGAATTGGTTTAGCCGGATGAATCTCACCAACGTCATAAAGGTTTCAGCTCCTTTACTTCACAAAAGTCAACAGATGGAAGAGTTGAGGAAATGTGGATGTTCAAACATAGGCAGAATGGTGAATGTTACACAGTGTATAAAGTGGCCACTTAAACCAGCCAATGACAGGTCATAAGCCCTGTAAATGCCTAGACTTCCATATTCCCTTCTCAAAAACGTTTTCCTTCTCTGTTGAAATAAATTTAAATTTGAACAACTCTCTAGGGAGAAAATCCAGCCAGTTTGCAAGCATTTGGACATACTCAAACATTGTTGATGTCATTTTAATTCAATATTTTTTAATCGACAAGCAACTTTGTGTCATTTTTAATAACGAATGAATTTTAAAGTAAAAAACATATTACAAAAATTTGTCATCATGTCGCAAACCAAAAATAAATAATTCTACTTAATCAACCACAGATTTTTTAACCAATATTTTTTTCAGCCCTGTATATAAATTACCTTGACCATATAAAGATACATATTTTTTTATTTTAATCAAAAATTTCTCTATCCTGATTATATTATTTTTTGTTTACTACAACCGAATTAAATTTTTTAAATAAATTCATCTTAGACTAATACAAAAAAGGCCGATTTAAAATTCTATTCTTTCTATTTTTACAAATCACAAAACATTATTAATTTCTCTCATTTTGAACAAGGCTGTTATAATCATATCGGCATGTTCAGTTAATGGTCTTGTGTTCCCTATGTAACCATGTTAGATAGAAGTCATAAGAGGATCGCTAAATTTATCGATCGTTTCCTGTACAGATCAATTCCATATCGCTTGTACATTATAGAGCGAAGTGAAACTGATTCTATGGTACAAGACACACCTCTAAATTCAGCCCACTATTATGATGTCATCATTTGCTTAGACATTCAGGTGTAGTCAACACATTTTTAATTTATTGTACGCAGTATGTGGCCAAAACATAACAAGCTAATCAATTTGTGAAAATGTTGTAAGTTTTGTAGTAATTAATATAAGTACAAACTATGAAAACCAACAAAAGATTTATAAAAGAATTTCATAAAAAATATAATTTTAGTTCATCATTTATTTTCATATCTTATTGGTTTTATTACAATGTTAAATATGATATAACAGTTTCATTCATATGCATTTTTTAAATAAAATAAGCCTTGTATGTTTTATAACCTTTATAGGTTCAAATAAAAGATAGGGGAAGGATGTACAAAATGACATAGATTTTTTTGTAAAATGAAAAAAAAAATAATTGGTAATATATTTAGAAAAAAACTCTTTGGTTCAAAATGTACACTATTTTTTAACATGTAAGCACTGCTGTTGTAGGAAAAAATACGAATCTATCAGATAAAAATACAAAAATAAAAACATACTGCGAAAATCCGTTTTGTCCCACCGGGTGTACAAAACAACATACGATATATAATTGGATGGGATGATTATTCAACATTTTTTAAAAACAGAATTGATAAGTTTTTTATGAATATTAAAGAATTAAAATATTTAATGCACACTTCACAAACAAAAATCTTGTTTTTTTTATTTAAACCCGCACATTCTGCATGAGCCCAGTTTCCACAATTCATGCATTTTAACCATGTTTCACCTGGCTTTGATCTCGTATATAACTCATTACAATAAATGCATGAGCAGTCATCTTCATTGTATGTAAGTAGAAAGTCTTCAGAGTCTGAATCAATAATAATCAATTTTTTACACATACCTTGTTTACACTTTTCCAGGATATGTTTTTTAGAACTTTTAGCTCTAGCCTCTGATATATTTGGAGTTTTATTCAAATGTCATGTTTTACGCACATAATTGCGAAACATTATTATTCTTCTAAAGAAAAAAAAGTATTTAGTGGGGAAAAATGAGATAGTATGTCATTTTACCCTACCAGTACATATGTCGTTTTGCCCCACTACGTGAGTTTTCAAAAACATTAAAAAATATCACATTGCACTTTGTAAATTTTAACAAAATTATAGTTTTTCATGAAGATTAACAATGACACAACATATTCTTTCAGTTTGTGTTATAGAATAATACAAGAATAATAAAATGATAATACCTTCGGTGTCCGCGCCGCAAAAATATTGTTTAATTTCACAAAGTAACCCGCAACACGTCCTCCTCGGGCGGTCGCCATTAGCGTCCTTAATATTGGTGAGTATTTATGTGTCGTACCAGTGCTCATTCTTGTGCAGGTTCAAACATGACCAAGAGTTTGGTTTCTAAGATATGATTACTTTGTCATTTTACCCGCCTATGTCATTTTGTACACCCTTCCCCTACGTAAATTACAAAATAAAAGTGAACATTTAAGAAATAATAAATATAAATTAGTAAATAAATATTCAGTACTACGGACTATTTCCGGCTAAAAAACTCAAGAGAGTGAGTGGTTTCACTGTAGTTCCAAGTTATTATTAAGAACAGTTGCGGACAAAATAAAAATCTCCAAGATAATGCTCAACCTTTACCGAGAAGTGACACTATAGGAAGAAGGTGAATTTTCGGTTCACATTTTTAAGATAGATTTCCCTCTCTGTTGAAATAAATTTAAATATGAACAACTCCCTAGGGAAGAAACCCAGCCAGTCTGCAAGCATTTGGACATAATCAAACATTGTTCAATGTTTTTAATCCACCTGATTCACGAAGAAGCATGGAAATTGAAAAAATAAGATGTTCAGGCGTTGCCTAGTAGGAGATAAAATAATTCAATTAGATTAATCTCACCGGCATAAATAAAGGTTTTAGCTCTTTTACTTCACAAACATCAACAGATGAAAAAATTGAAGGTATGTAAATGCTCAAATATGGGCGAAATGGTGAATGTTACACAGTGTGTAAAGTGGCAACTTAAACCAGCCAATGGCAGGTCATAAGCCCTGTAGATGCCTAGACTTCTATATTACCTTCTCTAAAATTTTATTCATCTCTGTTTAATAATGTTAAGATTAATTTTTATTTCGTTTTCTATGGATACACAGTTTAATTTTAACTAACAGCTCTTTGCACAAACCTTTTTTGATATCATATTTCATAATCGATTTGTTTGTTACTACCCTTCATTCGCCCCATTGTTAAGCGCCCTTATATTTTTGCACCTTTTTTCACCAATGTAAGTAAATGTTCATCAAACCTGAAAGAGACCTAATAACGTAGGTACACGTGGTAACATTGGACATTTCGTAAGAGCGGATGTTATTGCAAGGCCGCCCTCATTAGCTCGTAAGCGCCTTAAAATACAGCCATTGATTAAAACCGCACCTTCCTACTACTGACAATCTGGGCCTACTCAATTCTCCATTCATAACTCTATCAGGCAATGCATTTACTTGATGTTTACACCATAATTTTTTGTAATTGGTTAATTCTAATTATAAATAATTGGGAAATACCAAGATTTTTTTTCACTAAATTAAATGAATAATGAGCTATGAAATACTGTCATAAAAATTATTAGAATCATAAAAAATATTTTTTTCTAAATGTTATAAAATATTTGTGTATAACCACTTCCCGACTTTTCTATGTCAACCGGTTTCGAGACGGACCCGTGACTGCGTCAGGACACTAATTAAACCAACAAGCAAAACCCACTATACACCTTCACCATAGTTGTTGCACAAAAATATAAAACCAACACGACATGCATTTTAATGACTGTTTTTAATTTTTATCTCTAAATTTTGATATCCTAATAAGTGCATATGCTGACTTCAAAAATACGATACAAAAAAAAAATTGGCGTGTGAAAGTGTATTAACAAATTAAAAAATATTTCTAGAAACCATATCTGAATTATCATTTCAATTATGTTTTAATGTGTTTTTTTTTCTATTGATTTCAGTGATACTTTTATTTTGCTTTTTCAATATTACTGTATTTTACTTGTAAACTATTATTTAACTATTATTTCGTATATTTTATTATGTATAATTCTTAATTTGTTTAATTTATTTATGCATTAATATTTATATGTGATTATATTTTTTACTTTTTGTTCTTTGGAATTTTATTATTTATTATTTATACCTTGTTTTTCTAGATCCTTATTCTATTGCCATTTTAATTTATTGTCACTATAATTTAATCTAATTCATTTTAATGTGTATTTTTTTGTTATTAATTACTATGGCTTGACACGGGCACAGCCTAAAAAGCCTTAATAAGTTCATGAATTTGATTTCAATGATTTAAGTTATTATCAAATTATTGAATAAAATAAGTTTATTTATATTTAAATGAATGTTATTTTGAATGAATAAATAAATTTTAAAAACTGCTACACTTCCTTATTCACACACTGATAAATAACACATTTCTTAGTTGTTCGCCTCGTAGTCTAGTCTAGTGGTAAGCGCTTTTTCCTATCACGAATTCAGTCCCGGATTTTATTTCTGGTAGGTTGACGTGAAATATTTATCTTAATAACGGCTTTTTACTGCTTTATTTCTGCGGCCTAAGAACTTAAAGGCAGAATACTAAATAAACTTAGTTATACAGAAAGCAGCCAGCCATAGAAAAGTGAAACTGAGATAATAGCCATTTCGTGAAAAGAGTGAATTATAAAATCTACACAATAGTTTGAATGTTTTTCACTTTAACAAACGATAAACAATGAATACATAAGTTTTTTTTATATATTACAAACAAGAATCTTATTGTGTATTTGACTAGTTCAAAAGATTTTTAAAGTACCATAAGATTTTTCTAGTTTTGTGGGTGTTTTCTGCAAATTGAGAAATGCCGTTTTTATGATCAACACCTTTTTCCAGGGGTGATTAATACAGTTTGTTTATATGAAAGCGGTCTGGCTGTTTTTAGCAGAACATAGAATCGACCTTACTGCACCCGATAACATCAATATCTCATTTTTTCGAAATTGTGGACTGGCTGCTTTCTGCATAACTAAGTTAAAATGTAACACTATTTACTCGCCTATTCCTCTGATATTACCGGCGTGCAATTACACTTAATTAATTTATATATAGGCAACTACTGTGAGAATAACCACGGATTTTTAAGTAAACCTTAACACCCAAGAAATATTACATATTTAGGTATATTAGATAAATTTAAATGAAATATTTTGTCTATCAGGATTTCCAAAAATGACAAAATATCTAGTATCCTGAGACATACGTGAGACATTTATGGATATCATCAATATCATTAAATATTTCACCTCTTTTATTTTACAAACATCGACAGATGAAAGAATTGAAGGAATATACCTGTTTAATTATAGGCAGGTGAATAGTAAAATATGTGGTTAATTTTACTCAGTGTGTAAAGTGTCTTCTTAAACCAACCAATGACAGGTCATAAGCCCTGTAGATGCCTAGACTTCTGTATTCTCTTCTTTGATATGTTCTTCATCTCTGTTGTAATATATTAAAAATAAAACATCAAAAATAAAACATTTAATTTAGAAAAACAGATGCAATCTTATTAGACCACTAAGCAAGATACACATGTAATTTTAATAAACTGAAAAGAAACGGTGAGTATCAAGTTATCATTTCCTAACCTCGGGTTACCTAAGGTTAACCTAAGGTAACCTCAGGTTACCATACAGTGACTCGAGGAAGTTTTTTCACAGAGTATGTAAACTGTTAATATGGTGATCCTTTAAATCAGCCAATTAAAACAGGACATGATAGAAACGAACGCGGGTTTTTGATCCCGTGGTGTTGGAATGACGAAAACGAAGTCACTGAAATTAAATGTTTAGGTGTAATGTTGGATTCAAAACTTACATTTCACCAAAACGCTAAGATGGTAATAAATAAGATTGCAAAAAAAATATCAATTTTGGGAAGGATCAGAAGATTTATTGATAAGGACTCCTGCAAAACTATTTACAAAGCAATTATTGAACCACACGTTAACTACTGTAGTAGCATTTTATTTTTATCAAACAAAGAAAACATAGATAAACTAACTGTATTACAAAATAAATCCTTTAGAATCATTTTGAAAAAAAACAGATATACGAGGGTAAAGTCGATGGTAAATGAAATGAAATTATTAACATATAAACAAATAATATTTTACAATACAATGATATTTGTTCATAAAATTATAAACTCTAATAAAAAAACAGAATTTTGGAAAAAAATTGATCGGATCCAGCATGAACACAATCACAATACTAGAGAAAAGAACAAAATTAGACTTCCATTTAGAAAAAAGGCAAAGTCACAAAATTCAATTTTATTTAAAGCAATTAAAAAGTATTACGAAATGGAAAAAATATTTATGAAGAAAAAAACATTTCAAAATTTAAAATAATGGTCAAGACATATGTGATAAACAATTTATAAAGTAAATATATTTGCAATGTTATTATTAGAACACACATAACAATATGTATGATATGTGTGCCCTATTTTAAGATTTAAATAAAAAAATTTTTTTTAAAAAACTCCATAAAACGCCTAACTCTATCCGTGTCACAAGGACGACAAAGACCATAGAGGCCCAAAATGGGGCTGATGGACTGCATCAGTGTGGATACGACAAAATTGAAAGTGAGGAACTGGAAAGGAAGGGCAGCAGACCAGCAAGAGTGGAGGAGACTCCTAGATACAGCCGAGGCTCACCCAGAGCTGTTGAGCTTACGATGATGATGATGGAGTTGAGATTTGTATCCCAATAAATAAGTTATCCTGTAAATGCTTTGACTGTTATACACCGTAATCACTAATTTGCCTTTAATGAGATATTTGTCTATGTATCCAAAAATCCGTAAATCTTATCTATGTCACGAAAACCTAAAGTATGTACTTTTAAAGTATGCATTTTTTATTTCAGGTTCACTACAAAATCAAACCGTTTTTGATTGAAAGCTCTCGAAAAGGAACTTAATAATTTCAGTAGCGCTTTGTTGACTTAGCTATTCAGGTCTTCATCTTAAGTACCTATTATAATTAACATCGCATTGCGGTCGTTGTTACCCAAAAGTCCCATGAAAAGTGTTAACCAAAAGTTCTCATTACCAGACCATCGACACATGAATGGGAAGCGTCAACATTTGGGGATTCTCACGGGGCAATAACTTCACAAGCTCAGGGCTGGATTTCGGGATTTAAAAAAAAATAATTTTTATGTATTTTCATCAACCCATTTTTTTATTATTTTTTGGTTCGACAAAAAAGGAACATGTGACCGTTGAGATTGTTCTTGTGCATACCTAAAAGGTTTATGTTTTTATTTATTAGTAGGTAGGCAATATTATAATAAATAACACAAAATCATATAAATTCATCATCGTCATCGTTTCTCAATCCACACTTAATAGTGCATAGGGCACTGAATTATTACACCAACCGCAGCGTAACTCGATCACTTTTTGTTGCATGAAAGTTAAATTATTGGTCTTAAGCTTCAAAAGGCAGACCTGGAGTTATAAAATATTCTAACGTTTTCAAGTAAACGTTTCAAATCGAACATGTCGGGAATCAAACCCATGACCTCTTGGATGGTAGTAAAACGTGCTGGCTCACGTTGCACTAAACTGTTATTTAGAAACAGTTTCAAGAAACAGTTGATTTTTGTGAAACGATCACTAAAAAATATGAATTGCGTGGACTGCGAATTAATGCACAATGGTAACATTAGTTTATTACTTTGTTTTTTTTTTGTAATTTTAGTACATTTAAGTCAATTCTACGTATTTATATATCCGTAATTTATAAATTATTACTTAATCGAAGCACAATGAATAAACGATTTCAAAAATACAAATGTAAATTTTCTACACAAGATTAAAATATGGATATTTTGAATTACGTAAAAACGAGACATTTTGCGCCCAATGGGACAAACGGCAAGTACTAATAACGTTACTGCGCCTAACTTATTAGAAGTGAACTCGTCAATCATTACAAGTGACGTCAAAACGACGTAACGCCAACTGCGAGCCGTTTTGTATGTGCTCGTTTTTAAACCCGAAAAATATAAAAAACACGTTTTTTTAAAAATAATATTGATGTTTATATCATTTTAAACGTAAAAAAAGCTTTTAACGTAAAAAACATCTTCAACGTAATTCCTTATGTATGAAAATGCCCTATTATTTTAACGAGATCCAAAGTCTATTAAATAACAAATAAACTCAACATGTAATATTATAACTTTTTCTTATGTTCAAAATATGTAAAAATTCTTAAGAGTCTATTAAAAAAATTAACAAGTCAACAAAATATGTTTTTTTTTAAAAAACCTGAAATATAAAATATTTTTCTTGATTATTTTCAAAATATGAAGAGGCCGTTGAATGTTTAATAAACCTATGATGGTGCCTGTAGGCGAACTAGATAAAGACAGACTTTTTATTTGTCTTCGGAGGCACACTAAAATATTTTATGTGAAAACTTTCTGTCACGCATACACAAGCAAAGTTGATTTAAGGTTTGAATGAACCGCATTTTTTTTTTTTTTAAATAAGTGTCGTCTAAATGAGTTGCATTGTCCGGCCCTGCAAAAGCTGACAAATAAACACCTGAAAATCAGACTCGAGAGCAAAACGGGTCCGGTAACGGATGGATTGTGAGGGGACCAATTATTGGCCAAGCCGTGGTCAATTGCCAGCCATATATGGCCACAAGAACGGGTGACGTAACAGAGACATAATACTTGAATCAATGCTCATCGGTCGCTTACCGTCACACCACATAACATAAAGCGTTCGCAACACATTTATTTCGAACTCGACTCGAGAATGCCAATAATGTTTATGTTTATTTAATGCATTTTCCTACGCAACTTGAAATGAATTAGTTTTGTAATGTCACGGACATTTATTTCTAACAAATAACCATATTTACTTATTTATTTATTAAATGCAAAAACCTTATCGCATAATTATCAAGAATAATTAACGTTTGACCTACTCCAATAATCTACAATGAATTTAGGGAGCAAACTAATAATGCAACAGCGGCACTCGGCTGCTTGAAAGACACAACATGGCGAAACAAGCGCGTGCTCACAGATAGCAAGGTCTGAATTTGCAAGACCTGTTTCAGGCCCATCATGACATATGACATAAAAAACTGGAGCTGACATAGCTAGTAACAAAAACCTTCTTCGTACGTCTGAGATGAGAGTACTGCGCAATATAGCAAGAAGGACTCTCAGGGAGAGGGTTTGAAATTCTGTAAGAGAGACCCGTCAGACAGATAACATTGAAATAGAGCAGGAAGAGACGGTGGCATAAGAGATTCCGGAGAGACCGCAGAAAAAGGATGGATAGTATAATAATTCCGCGTGTAGTTACCCACTATATATACGTAGGACATCACCTGCAAGGAAGACCGCCAAAAACATGGAAAGATAGCTGGTGCTCCACTCCTCAGGAAAACGGTTTCCGTTCAAGAACAGTTTTGTGAAAACTTTCTCATACCTGCGTGCACAATAACACCCCAATACGTCTCACAGCTACAGAGTAGCTAGGGTTCTAGATCTGTGTGTGTTAAATATAATCTGACAAGTGTTTTTTTTAGACTCGATGGTTGCTCTCAGGCAAACATTCTGAATAAGACAATCGATTGGAGATAACTCCACCGCGGTGAGAAGCGGTTCGTGCGTTTGCCAACAATTTTTGATGTTCTGGGTTCAATTCCTGGTAGGGCGTAAAATATTCATTTTAAAGTTTGACAAACTGCAATGTTTCACACGGGATCATGCGGGATCCCGCAAACACCGGATGCAGGATTGAAAATCTTTGATCCTGCAAATACTTAGATCGCAAATCAACAGCGGAATTGGAAACCTCAAACAATTTATCATTGAAGTATGTTAAATTACAATTACAGGGGGAAGCTGGAAATAAATTAATGATTTCGAAGTTTTTAATTTGAATTTCGCCTCATGGCACAAATAGTTACGATTCCATTTACGACTTTGTCAGATCGCATCAATATAAAATATTGATTGAAAAGAAAACTGAATTACTGCAATTTGAGCTGCTGCATAAAACGTTAGACTATAATATTTAATATTACTGATAATAACAAAGCCAACAGTTCCCTAATACAAGTTTATAAATATCGTATTGTTAAGGTACACTTGATCTTTATTTGACGTAACGTGTTTTTGTTTTTCTTTAATAGAACATTTAACGATATCGAAGGAAGAAGTTTAGTGCTTGGAGTAATTGTATATAAAAAAATTGTTGTCTTACATGCGGTAAAAAATTAGAGCATTTAATTGTGTGGCGAAGTTCCTCGAAAACGCATGAAAAAATTAAACTGAACTATTTTGAAAAGTCACGAGTTCTTGAGTGAACAAATAAATAACGTTGTTAGATATTGTGATAGATTTGCGGTTTTCGGGTAGCCGTTTTTTTCAACGTGCAGTGTATTTGACAGCTAAGGGGTTCTACGTTTAAATAGAAGCACAACTTATGAGGTCACGGGCGGAGTAGTTTCAAAATTACAAAACTTTAAAAATCATAGCTATGATAAAACGATACATATTTTTATTTTTTTATTGTCTTAGTTTAAAAGTCTATAAATAAATAAATAACCGCTGAACTTCCTTATCGTATTTGATAAATGTAATAAACATATTTGGTTACATACTAAGAAAATTCTTTTGAAGTCACTCTGATCGCTACAAAAATAAGCATTGACTGTTTGTATAGTTAGTCATGAGGTTTATTCATCAGTTTTATGGTATACTATATTATATGAGTGTGTCGCGGTATTAATGGGTGTTTTCTGTGAATCGATTAGGTTCCACTTGTTCTCATTAAGTTCTAGTTAAAAGGAATAAATAACAGTGAGCAAGCCACTCCCATTTCTTCAGAAATATTCATGATTTAAATGAAAACAACAAATATTAATACGCCATTGTTAAAATGCAATATTGTTTAGTCTGTTTTGACTGTTTTTATTGTTTCTTATATAACATTGTTTTCCTAACAAAATTCCGTCCGTAAGAAAAACGGGGCATTTATACGAAAAAAACATTATCTTTATCCTAAAATAAATCGTGTAAAAAAAAAACATTTTTTTGATTTGCTGTTCTAAACTTACTAATTTCACTCAAAGTTTAGAACCATAATGATTTTTATTTTAAAGTTAATTAAAAAATGCCTTTTAAATTTAAAAAGGAAACAAAATAAATCATACTGTGTTTGAAGTATCAGGACATCAGGATTTCTCGTGACGAGTGAGATGAACGTGTCCATCCTATAAAGAGCGCGTATAAAGATAAAGGCTTAATCTAAGAACGGGGATTGGGACAAAGAGAAAATCGTTCCCGGGAGATAATTATTCCTTTCGTGATCTTTACTCCTGAACTTGGTCATTTACCAAGCTAAGCATGAGAAGCGGGTCATGTTAGTTCAGTCTTACTAATGCAATCAAAGAAATTCTAATGTATGTACTTTTATTTTCGTATAAAGTCTACAGAGCGCTTCTAGTTCTATAGTTCAGAGTTCAGACACGAACAGAAGACGAGCTATCAGCAGTGTCCAAGACTAAAGAAACTGATGCTGCGTAAAGCGGGTAAACCTAACGGCTCTACAAAAAGAGTCCTATACAATATAGTGTGTTTATTCAGAAAACAGAAGCACCCTCGATTAATTGTAATTTAATTATGAAATAAACACCTGGTTCATATTACAATGGGAAGTAAACATTTATCTTCAATATTATCTATAAAGTCAAATTATGTTTTCTGTCTGAAAAATAAAATAGGCATAATTTTCTTTTTAACATGTTCAATTACATGTTACCAAGGAAGTTATTTAAATTTTTCATAAAAATCAATATGTTTCTTTTTTGGGTGATACCGTGTGTGTTGGATTTGTTCCGACGTTTCAGCCACCATTGCAGGAGCCATCTTTAGGGTAAACTGAGCGTTTTGTAGATAAAAGTATGTGTTTAAGTACTAGTAATTTGTACCGTGTCGCAGTCGGCAGTAGGCACATTTCTATTCATTTTTATTGCATGTAGTGCTGGGAACCATGTTGAGTTAAATCACCCAAAAAATAAACATCTTGATAACAGTGACCGTGAAATCCTTCGCACCTATTTAAATATACACATTTTTGTACATCAATATCGATTTTCCTTTACACCGTCTCAATATATACATATTAAGAACCAGAAAGGTTAAATCCAGTATTTGTTTACAATGATAGGCATACCTTCTCAAAATACTATTAAAAATAAATCCTCAAAACATTCAAGTATTGCCCCTGACACATCTATCATGCTCTCATTCGACAGTAAATTTATTTTTATTATTTATTTATGTAAATCATTTTTTTACCGAGTAGTTGCAAATGGCGGCTTTATCAATAAGTGCTTTCGTTTTATAAAATCGAAAAAAAAAACTAATTATTCATTACAATGGGAATTCATAAAAGTTGTCTTCACCTGACTAAAATAGTAAAATATAGTAAAATCGAAATTTATAATGTGTATATTTGTATAAAAATTTTAAGTATCTTTATCGGTCATCCGTAACATATTTAGATGAAATAAAATCTGCATTTATAAAAGTACCTTAAAGGCACTGTACAATAAATAAATACCCGAAAACGTCTTGCAGCTACAGAGCGCATGGATGGTTGGGATTCTAGTTTCTCGTTTCCACTTATGATGTATTTCAATAACATATACGAGTAGGAGCTTGATTACAGTACGTCTTGCGGTTGCAGGGCGCATAGACTGTAAAAAATCTAGTCCCCATTTATAATTTGCAGAAAAATAACTAAGAATAAAAACGATAATACATAAAAAAAAAATTAAAAAACCAAAATAATTGGTTATAAAAATAGTAGTTAGATTACAACAGGTCTGCAGCTACTAAGCGCATGGACGGCTCGAATTTTAGACCCTATTTACAAAATCTAATATAAAATGAAATTTTGTGATTTTTGCCTTTTTTATTAATGGGAGTCTGATTTTAACATTTTCACTGGTATTGTGATCATGTTAATGTTTATGGTCAAATCTGTGTTTTTTGAAAGAATTTATTTTATTTTATTTTTGCAACACAACAGGCCAGGAGGCCCAATTACACTGGTGAATTACATCACAGAACACCCAGGCTTGAGAAAAATCACTTTTTTTTTTTTTGGTGACCTCACCGGGAATCGAACCCGGAACCTCCGTCTGTGAGTCGAGCGTCTTGAACACTACACCACGGAGGCCGCCAATTTATAATATTATGCACAAATATCACCGTATTGTTAAATATTTTACATCGAATTGACACTGTTTTATAGGTTTTAAAAAAAATAACTCTCGAGGCTTTATTCTTTAATATAGTTAGTTTGTTTAATTTTTTTTGATTTGATAAAAATAATATGCTGCCGCAGTTGATATTCGTTTCAATAATTGTTTTGTAAATAATTTTGCTTGAATTCTTTTCAACAAATCGTCTAATTTTTCCCAAAATTGAATTTCTTTTTGCAACCGTTTTCATTACCATCTTAGTATTTTGATGAAATGTAAATTTCGAATCCATCATTACACCCAAACATTTCATTTCACTAGCTTCATTCAGTTTTTCATAATACATCTTCTTTTTCGCGAGGTCGACATCCCATCCCATATCATTATATATTAGAAAACCAACCTGTTCAGGAGTTGATACCGTACGCGATCTGGGTGTTATTCTTGATAGCAAACTTACATTTGAGAATCACTCCGATGACATACTGACCCGTGCACATAGAAACCTTGGTTTTGTACTTCGTACATGTCAGGTATTTAAAGATATCGCGTGTATTAAAATGGTCTACTTTGCTCATGTTTGCAGTTTGCTCGAGTATGCCTCTTCTGTTTGGTCTCCACAATATGCCACACATAAAGAAAAATTCGAGAAAATTCAATGGACATTTCTTAGACATCTTAACTGGAGATGCAGGTATATCGATCTCAATTATATGTCTTCCTGCAAAAAACACCACTTGCTTACTTTAGAAGATCGCCGTCTACTGTTGGACATGGGGGTGCTTCATGACATACTTAGTGAACGCCTTGATAGTCCGGCTCTTTTGTCGGAGTTATCATTAAATGTCCCCGGCTAAGCACCCGTCACACGTCGAGCTCTCTATTTCATCTGCCAGCAGTTCGTACGAACTATGCCCAGAACTCTCCACTTATACGTTTTGTTAGTGAATATAATTTGAACTTTCCCCTTATTGATCCATTTGATTGTAAAAAAATAACATTTAAAATGCGCGTCTTAAAACATACTTTTTTTTCTTATACTTAGTTTCAATAATAAAATCTTATTTTATCTTATTTTATTTTATTTTATTATATTTTATCTCTAATTCTTAATATTTAAAATATATTTATATTTTCGACACTTGACACTTGTGCAATATTTACACACATGTCCACCCTCATTCCAATATAACACCCACCCTCTCACTCACTTACACTCACACAAACACACTAGTATGTATTGTACGTGTATTTAATGTATTTCTGTGGATATCTGTCATTGGTTTTATTCACTGTATATTTTATTTGTTGTATTTTTGTTACATGTATTACTGTTGATATCCCTAATAAATAAAATAAAAAATAAAATTACAGTTTACGGCATTCCATTTACTCTTTTGTTTCTTAAATTCAAATATTTTGCTTTATTTATTTTAAATTTCAATTTATTAATTTTTGGCCATAGAGTTTTTTTAAATCATAATTCAAATTTTCCATTATTATTTTATAATTTTCTCACATACACATAAAATTATTTGACAGAAGATTGTTATTATTTTTCTTTGAATAAAATTTAAGAGCTATAGGGCATAGCATTAACCTATGAACATCTTTGTTGCACTTAAGAATCCTTTAGCAGGTAATTTCAAGATCAATAATGTTTATTGAAACTCTTGTTACGTCTGCAAACTGGCGTTGCACAAATAAATTTCCGTCGAGAGAGATAAAATCGGCCATGAATATTATACAATCGTCCTTGTCTAAGGTAATTCACAACCCACGCATTAATTGCTGAACTATCGCTTTAATGATTCATACTTCACATTGTGATTACCAAACAAAAGGTTGAATCAATTTTTTACAGGCCCTGGCCATCAAAACATTTCCTTTGACCATATCATAGAAAATGTTGTATAATTTCTTTTTTTCTTTTTGATTTAAGAAGCTATCCAAAAATATGTGAAATACAGGTAGATATCGTAAAAGAGACTAAAAAATATTTTTAAGAGTAACCGTAGTATTAACAATCCACCTGGTCCGTGAAGAAGTATATAAATTGAAAAAATGAGGTTTTCAGGCGTTGCCTAGTATGTAGGTGAAATAATTCAATAAGATGAATCTCATCCGCATAAATAGAGTTAATAGCTCTTAAACTTTACAAACATCAACAGATAAAAGAATTGTAGAAATATATATGTTTAAATATGGGCAGAATGGTGAATGTTCCACAGTGAGTAAAGTGGCGGCTTAAACCAGCCTATGACAGGTCCTGTTCATGCCTAGATTTCTATATCACCTTCTTCATCTCTGTTGTAATATGTTAACCATAGTATTAGGTGTTTTTTATGCCAATTAACGGTTTATGAGAGACCTAATAGATTGGCATTAATGATACAAAATGCAATCGATTAATTAACCTAAACATTGAAAGAAAATATTTAAATGTACAATAAATATAGTCATGGCATAATCTAGACAGACATGGCAAGTGTGTTACCTCAACGACAAATTCGTGTTGATGTAAGGTGTGTCTGTTTTTTTCCAAATTTAAAAATCAGCTCAAAAAGTTTTAAAAAAATGGTAAAGGTAATACGTCGTTTAAAAGAAAAATTTTTGCTCTATCAAGATATTGTAAAACAATGGAGGAGAATACATTATCGACTATTTTTTATGGTTGTGTTCATTTGGCAAAAATACGTAAAAACTTATGTTAACACCAACAACTTATAATGTTTTCTCTTTCATTATTTACCAACAAATAAATCAACAATTTTCAGCATCTTGAACGTACACTGAGCAATGCATGAACACTCGATTAAACGCGAGTGAATATATAAGTTTAGGCATCTGCAGGACTTATGACCTGTAATTGGCTGGTTTAAGTGGCCACTTTACTTAAAAGTTGTAAATAATTTAATATTAGTAAATGGGAATCAAGTTGGGGTAGAGTAGAGTTTGAACATTAGCCACGGGACCACAACCAGACTATGTTGCCTGCTAAGTTGCTGAATATTTACAAATTAATTTTCATTGTTCAAAATAATATAACTGGTCTAAGTAATAAAATAAGAGATATAATTTATGATCAAAGCATTAACTTTATGGAAAAAAACACATTAATTAATGTTAGTAAATATTAGTATTAGACTTTTTATGTCTCTCGGTTTCGAAACATACTTAAACGACTTTTCGTAAATACTATGTATACTACGATCATAGTAAAGGAGTAAGTGTATTCAGTATTTGCATGTTGGTGTAGTGAGTGTCCTAACTAAGAGACGGGTACGTCTCGAAACCGGTAGACGTAAAAAGTCGTTAAGTGGTTTAATACTTATGTTTACTAACATTAATAATAGATAAACAACTAACTCACGTAAACATGATTTGATGTGAACAAATGGGCTAATCCAAAAATTAACCCGTGTCAAAACCCTCATTGAAGAGACTAGGATTATAAGTATACTTTAGACATTAACATTCCCATACCATTTTTCATAAATTAACATTATTTGTCATTATGATCGAACATACATTAATACTAAGTACCTACCATCTATATTTATGCAATTATGTATACAGAAAATCACTACAATTGATTTATAACGAATACATATAATTACATTAGCATAGATGTATGTATGTATCTCATTACCAATCCTCGCATAAGTTAATTCAGTTTCATTCATAAGTAATTTACTGAAATTGTTATATTTATATCCTTTATTAACTTTAGGCTTTATACCAGAAATCTTTTTTTTTATCTTATCTTATTTCTGCAGGTGAATGTTATAAATGGTGATCTTTTCTTGTTGTTTAGATATTAAATGCATGCTATCCTTAAGCAAAAGAACATTGTGTTATGTAAAGACAAATAAACGAAATATTGATCAAATTAGTTTTGTTTGGCAGTAATATTACAATTGATGAGGACCTAATATAAAGTTTTATTCATATTTTACCATATTAAATGTTACAAAATAATTGCATATTACCAATTACCGACGTGCTGATACAACTTATGCTTTTAGTAACTAACCCTTACGTCCACTGATTGCATTTTATGAAAAAATTAGATGTTGTAGGAGAAACAAAACATGTTTGATGCTATGGGGGAGAAGAGAAAAGAAAAATCTTGAATTTTCTAGGTATAGGGTGATTATTACATTGGAACATCGTATAATGTACTTACTATATTAAAAGGTATTTGGGTTATTTTTAAAGGACATTATTTTTTTCAAGCATTTCTTTGTGGAACTACTGTGGTGAAGGTGTATAGTGGGATTTGAATGATAGTTTACTGGCGTAGAGATGGGAATGTCAGTAATTGCTTTAACGTTTTTTTGCATATATCAGAATATTTTAATAGATTATAGCAGAAAATTAGAACTTCTTTTTATTGAGTGGGTTTTTTTTTCAATTTTCAGCGAAGATCACCGTTACGATAACGTTAAACCTAGATAAATCAAATTGGGTTGTGGTCTTGTGGCTAGCGTCTCGGACTCACGGATCAAAGGTCCGTGGTTCGAATCCCACTCTACCCCAACTTGATTCCCATTTTCTAATAGTGAGTTATTTACAACTCGTTGAAAATGGCCCTCAAAATTAAATATTTGGGTAAATCATAAGAACGCAAATATTTCTTTTTCTTTAAAAAAATAAAAATAATAATAATAATAAAAAAATCCAAGCAGTTATTCTTCAAAGATAGATTTAATAACAGAATAAAATATTTATCAGCTAATCGGTTACACATTTGATATTTATTTATTTCCATGCGAGTTTTATATTAATGAAAAATTGGAAAAAATAACACCAAAATTTCAGATTATCAATTTTATTGTGACTGATACCATGTCAATATTGAAGAGTGAGGAACCAAAATCTGGATTTCATATACATACCTTAGTTGAGGCTCTAGAAAGTTCCAGTATAAATTTTAATCTAATTTAGCTATTTAAAACGTTACAAAAATTACTTAATACGCTAAAGATCATATTAAAATATTAAGGCAACGAATATGTCAATACTGTATATACAAAAAGCAAATATAATATTAATTGTCAAAAGAAAAGGTGTGCAAAAAACGACAAGAATCTTTTCCAACACAAGGATGTAAGTTTTACTTTTATGTCTATGTAGTTCCTAGAGTATAGATATACTCGTATTTGTACGTCTGGCCGTCCACGGAATCCGCAGCATTTGCCGCGAACACCACATTTCGAAAGCTTCGATTCTTTTCTTTTCAGATTCTCCGTGTCCAACACTCCACACCGTACATGAACACTGGGAAAACCGAGGCCTTCACTGTCTCTTTTTGGTGTTAATGGTTATACTGCGATTCTTCCTAATCTTCACCAGCTGACGCGACGCATAGCACTATCATTTATTCAACCATTTTAATAAATTATTTTGATTTAAGCTTTTTTTAGACCTTGCTTCTAAATTCAAATCCGTGCGAAACCTCGTTTACGTGAAATTTCAATCGACATGATTTGTTTTATATTAAAATATCCATCCATCGATACTTAACTTAAATAACGTCCTAGTAAAAAATAAATAAATCGGGATTCAACACATTCCATTCTGTTCTAGAATATCATCACCAGTATTTTAAAACATAACAATCGTATTTTTTTATGAGAAAAGGACAACTTTCCTCCTTTATGTAGTGAATCGAAACACGAGTAAAAATTTCCTAACAAGCAAGGTACTAATTTGCCCTGACAAATTTAGTGTCTTGTCAAAGTCAGTTCATAGTAATTTACTCTCTCCACAGATTGATTCTTTCTTTGATTCGTATAATGTTGCCATTACTCGGATTTGTCAACGCGTTATTGAGATTTATTGAATTTGAAGTACTTGCGTAAACTGCGAACAATAGCAAGACACAGCTCCATCTGATTATCATACTTGATGCTCTGCCCACACAGACAGTTCAAAATAATGGACCATAAGCACATTGTGTTCTATTCTTGATTTCTGGAAATGGAATTACCCTTTTCCAGCGAGTATGTTGATGTTACTGCATTTGCCTTTTAAAACCATTTGTCCTTATTTCACCACGCGGTACTTTAAAAACATAATATTTAATATCCTTTTGGTCAAAACACAAGAATTCGAAATGATCAAATAGTATCATAATCGCCGCCCACGATTTGTATAGTGAAATAACTCTTATAGGACTGTGCTGAAAATAATATAAGTTACATGCAAGCAAAACTGTTAAAACGTGTTTTTCATTCAAACTGTATAACATGTTTTTTTTATTTTTTATTACTCGTGCATAAATTTTATTTTCATTACTTTTGTATTTTTTGATACCATGTGAGCCCAGGACACATTTTATGTATGCACTATATATTAACATAGAGTAATAAAAAAGAAATAGCCCGCGCTCTTACGTTGAAGTCTTTGTGGGCATTTTTTCCGAATTGCGCCTTCTGACTATAGTTGTAAGCCGTATTATTTGTAAATAATTTTATTGTGTTTTGCAAAAAATAATCATAAAAAAATATGTTTTTACTCACACATTATTGTTACTTGTTACTTGTTACTTGTTGCTCGTTACTCGTTACTCGTTACTCGTTACTCGTTACTCGTTGCTCGTTGCTCGTTACTCGTTGCTCGTTACTCGTTGCTCGTTACTCGTTACTCGTTACTCGTTACTCGTTACTTGTTACTTGTTACTTGTTACTTGTTACTTGTTACTTGTTACTTGTTACTTGTTACTTGTTACTTGTTACTTGTTACTTGTTACTTGTTACTAGTTACTTGTTACTTGTTACTTGTTACTTGTTACTTGTTACTTGTTACTTGTTACTTGTTACTTGTTACTTGTTACTTGTTACTTGTTACTTGTTACTTGTTACTTGTTACTTGTTACTTGTTACTTGTTACTTGTTACTTGTTACTTGTTACTTGTTACTTGTTACTTGTTACTTGTTACTTGTTACTTGTTACTTGTTACTTGTTACTTGTTACTTGTTACTTGTTACTTGTTACTTGTTACTTGTTACTTGTTACTATACTAGTAAGATAAAAAAAAATCATTTATATTTAAAGCCTTTGTGATCAAACATTTTACTAAATGTTATCAAATAAAACGCATGCCGTTGGTTTTATATTTTTCTGCAACAGCTATGGTGAAGGTGTATAGTGGGTTTTGCATGTTGGTTTAATTGATGTCCTGACAAAAATACGGTTACGTCTCAAACACGGTAAACATAGAAAAGTCGATAAGTGGTTATTTACAAATAATTAAAACACTTAATAAAGAAATTTTAGTTACATCGAAATATGTGAAATTGAACATGTTTTTACGAAGATTGTCTATCTTAAAGTATTTATTTAACATGAGCGTCCAATTCAAAACATTTTTATTTATAACTAACTGGTATTAAAAGAAGTGCAAAAATTAAAAAGCGCCAACCCAGACAAACGAATCGCACCCACGTCAATAAAGGTTTCAACTCTTTTACTTCACAAAAGTCAACAATGGAAGATTTTAGGAAATTGTAGATGTTAACATTGGCAAGTCAGTGAATGTTACGCAGTGAGTAAAGTGGCCTTGTAAATGTCGAGACTTTCGTATTTTCTTCTCAAAATTTTCCTTTTCTCCTGCAATAAATTAAAATTTTAAATTTAGATTTTAATCCGGAGATATTTAGTATTACAATGAAGATGGATTGGAAGGATATGAAATATTGATTTACCCAAAAGTTATGATAAAATTCTCTTTTAAAAGTATTCAAATTAAAATGAACTTTAAGTTTACTTTAAAATAAAAATACTTTTGTATCTCACAGTATCAAAAAACCTTCGCAGTCAGGCAATCAGACTTTTTCTGTGACTTTTTAACAAATCGATGAAAATTAAATACGGTCTGATTTTTCTTAGTATTCTCTCCTTGGATAATGGAAAAAGAACAATGACCATAGATATTTAGCATTGACGTGTTTAAATCGTTTTGATTTTTTAATAAATTGTTTCTTATGGGAGTTAGGATCATCCAAAAACCCAAAAAAGTCCCTAGTTTTATCTGCCGCTTCGGACCCACCTATACAAATACGTTAAATAATTTAGAAAAACGGGAAGAGTGCAGAATCATTAAATTTAATTCTGATGTTCTTTCTAAAAAAAAAACAAAATAAGTTCAGTTTTGGGATGTGGAAAAGGGGACGGCGAAACCTCAATTTTATCAATTTCAGTCAAGCATAATTAATTTGCAAGGAAATGACGAAAAAACTACCTTTAAATACTTATTCCTTAAATTTCATTGCCACCGCATTTCCTCTTTAGGCAGGTTATGTGTTCAAACATGCCGTATGAAAATTCAAAAATGCGTTTCCGCGGTGTCATTCCACGAACATTAAAAAAATATATCGTGGTGCCAATAATTAGAGACAATAAAAAGTCTGGACACGTCCGTAATTACCAATTAGAGCTGATGAGTATCCTTCCTGTCCACGATTTGTTCCTCCCAGCCGTACAGTAGTGGATACCATCGCTTGAGGATTTAATTAAGCGACAACACAGGGTCCAGGGTTCGATCTCCTGACACGGCTTGCCCCCTGTACACATTTGCATACCGGGGCGAGAAGGAGACTGTCGCCTTTTTTCTCCAATATTGAGAAATCATACTACCAAATGCGATAATGAGTACATTCTTGAATTTTAACTCATTTAAGACCACACATGAGTGGTCATATAAAGTTAATTCAATGAATTGAGAATCCATTGCATATCTTGTTCGAAAAAAAAGTTTGACGAAGAATTAAAAATACCTGTTTTAAAAAAAATATGAAAACAGTTTTTATTACACAATAGCTAGAAAAATAAAAATTATTACACAAACATATTATTACTAACATCGGGACAACACGCTTAATAGTTAATAAATATATGCTATATCTCGCAGCAGTCTCCTCCAATAGTCTCTTCCCTAAGGCAAAATCCAAATTTGTACACTTCTCCTTAAAACGGCTTTCGTTTTGGAGAACTTAATATGTTCATCCAGGATATTGAATACTCTTCGGGCCACAAAACAGAAATTTCTTCAAGCAAAAAGCGTACGTGTTTTTGGTATTAAATAATTCAAATTACAGGAAAACCTCGTACAAGCAGTATAATAAGCGTATTCAAATTACATGTACATAATAAAAGTCAAAAAAGTTGAGTAAAGCATTAAAATCATTTAAAAAGTATTTTAAGTTACACGTACAAGCTAAAAAGGTAAAATATTAAAAATTATAAAGATATTTAAGATGCACATTCTATGGATCAACAAATTTTATTTATTCGAAGTATTTCTTTCATGTAACGGATGATCGAAATACAATTTAGTGTACCTATGCCAAACCCAATGCATCACTGGATACAAATAGGTGCATGGTGATGATGATGTTAATGCTTTTATAAAAATGGTTAACTTGTTTTTGACTATAAAAGAGAATTTCTGGTATTTTTCAGTATAATTTTCAATACAATAGTTAACCTTTACAAACCATTTTTCCTGTGATATAAAGGTACACGAATAAAGTGCAATAACGTGTGGCATTATTTATAACCGTTTAGGCTAGGTTTATGTTTCACAACCCTAATATATCAAATTTACAAGCACTAATGACTTGATGAGTAATGATGAGCAAAGGTCGGGGCTAAGAATAAAGACTTATAAACTAAGCCATTGAGTTTAGAACAAAGATACGTTAGAGGAAACATTATATTCAAATCAAAAGTACGAAGATTCAGGCATTTTAGAATTAAATTTTAACATTTAATCACAATAGTAATGTTACTTAATATTAACGTGAAAATCACAAAACTAGTGTTTTGAATACCAGTTTTTTTTTACAGTAAAATTATTTGTTATTTAAAACAACATCTCTACACACAACAAAAAATTATAGCCATCGACAGGCTTTGTAAATAACCAGACTACATTTTCGCTTTATGAAAAATTTGAAACACCAATTAATCTTGAATATCGTTAACCATTAAATTAATAGCCTTCCAATACCAGTAGACATATTAATTTGAATTGAGTGATTTTACACAAAATAAATACATTGGTAGGTATCCTTATAACATTTTTGAATATTTTTTTTATGATTTTTCGCAAATAGTTCATAAGATCTTAAGAACTTATTATCGCCGTCATTTCCCTTCCTTCATCCAGTGGTGCATTGAGAACGGCATTTTAAAACAAAATTGAATCGGGTTGTGGTCCCGTGGCTAGTGTTGCGGACTAATGGATCAGAGGTCCAAGGTTCGAACCCCACTTTCCCCAACTTTATTTCAATTTTCTAAGAGTGAATTATTTATAACTTGTTGAAAATGGCTACCAAAATTATAATATTTGGGTAAATTATAAGAACGCCGATATTTTTTTGGAAAAAAGGATGCAGGCGTATCTTGATCATCTGTTGCATGAACGAAAAGTGATCAGCCTTTGTCTTCAGTTGCCAGTCCAGAAACAATGAAACATTGCAGTTTCAACAATCTTTAGCATTTATATTTCTCGGCCGCCCTGCTAAGAAACGAACCCAGGACCTCAAGAATGGTAGGCGAACGAGCCAACTCGATTTTATTATTCAGGATTCTTACCTGAGAGCAGCCATCGAGTCGAAAACACTCGTCAGTTTCTGGTTCTATTTCACACACAGAACGGTATTTTTTATCTGCCTAGACACAGAAAACGTATAAGAACTAATGTAAACATTTCATTTACTTCACACAAAATCATACATAATTCTGTCAGGAGACAAGACATTTTTCCCCTTTTATTCTCTTTTATCTTTGTATAATTTTAAAACCTTGTACGATGAATTTTGAGGCTCTGACTTTTTTCTGTCTAGTTTTGTATGGGATTATTTTTTTTTTTTGTATGTAATAGAAACTTTCTAATAATATAGAAAAGTTCTAGCTGTTTCCCGGCAGATGACGTTATCTTAGTATTTTTCCATCGGGCAATACTACAACCCAACTTCGTCCCCAACCCCAAGAACAAGCCAACTTCATCGTGAAGCTCCACCATTTGTCTTAAAATGACAGTTTATGTTATTCCTCCAAACTGTTAACAACATTTTTATTTACAGCGTTAAACATGTCGAATTTCGTGGCGTTTTTTTTTTCATCTAGATCTGAAGCACATATAATTTTGGTCGCAACATACGGTGACCATGCTCTGTCGGATCATCACCGAACATCATCATCATCATTATCATTTCTACTCTGCACCATGGTCAGCTGGGTGAAGTGTATTACGAGCTCCTCAAACCCAACGAAATCTTCACAGAAGATCACTATTAACTTCGATTGATGTGTTTAAGCCAAGGGCTGAAGGAAAAACGGCCACAATACGAGGAGAGACGCCATAGTAATTTTGCAGCATGACAACGCTCGGCCACATGTAGCAAGACCAGTCAAAACATACTTGAAAACGCTCAAATGGAAGTCCTAGCTCAGTCGTTGTATTCATCAGACATTGTTCTTTCCGTTTATCACTTATTGCGATCGATGACTCATGGCCTGGCCAAGCAGCACTTCCATTCTTATGAAAATGCCAAAAAATGACTCGATTCGTTGATAACCTTTAAATAATGAGTCGTTCATTCGAGATGATATTCGTATGTTACCAAAAAGATGAAAGAAAGTAGTCGCTAGTGAAGGAAAATACTTTTTTTTTAATAAAGCATTAATCTTCACGAAAAATCAGCCAAAACCTATTCAAATCCTTAATATTTTCATTTGCTTTAATCCGTTTCACATTTATTGAAATTATGGCTTACAGTTATCACTTTTTAAATTTAAAATCAAAGAAGAAAAAACCTTTTTTTTTAACAAATCTAGCAAGTTCAACGAACTAGTGAATTAATTTATTTCGAACATGGGCGATTGTGTTCTGACCATGTTACCTATGAAAAAGACGACACTGTTACAAATTGAAAACATAACAAAGTAACTCTTATAGAAGTTAAATGTTCTAACCTTAAGGCATTATTCATATCAATCATTTTCTATTGAATAACATGGGTATGAATACATACATTACAACGTTGACCCTCGTGACCTCTTCATCAAAAAACACATCACATGGTCTGATAACATCACGTTATTTATGGCTTTTATTGCGTTTTTACACAGATATTAAACTATCTAGAAATGGAATGTATCCGGTTTAATTCCATATTTCGACTACTGTAAAAATATATTAGATCAATAATTTACCTACGTATCTATTAAGTTTGTGAAAAATAACTCAAATTAATTTAATATATCCACTGGTTTAGTGGCTAGTGTCTCGGACTCACGGCTCAAAGGTCCGTGGTTTGGATCCCACTCTATCCCAACTTGATCCTTTTTTCTAATAGTGAGTTATTTACAACTCGTTAAAAATGGCCCTCAAAATTAAATATTTGGGTAAATCATAAGAACGCAAATATTTATTTTTCTGTTAAAAAAAAAAATACGACTGTTTTTTTGCCATGGCTTAAAGCTTAAAATAAACTTCCACTAAATATTTATTATCTGGACAATTAACAACGAAAATCACAAAGTTAGTGCTTCTGTATATAATATATTAATATATTTGTATTTGACTATTTACCTACTTTTAATGTCTAACGGTTTCGAGACGTACCCGTCTCTTCATCAGGACACTCCCTATATCAACATGCAAATACAAAAATCACCTTTATCTTCGTAACACATTTAATAAAATATGTACATACCTATTTTTGTGCTGTATTTCTTCTTTTCTTATATACTTTATATAGCATAATGTCATTCGATATTTAAAAATATAGTTGTTTATTAGATAAGTATCTACATATTAACCTGTACCATGAAACGCTTTAATTTATACATGTCATATAATAACCGTCTGGGCGAATATAGATAATAAATAAGCAAGCTATGACGAAGTAGTTTTCTTATTTCTTAAAAAATAATATCAACCAAATTTAAGATAAATGTCACGTCGATAATTTTTGTCACACCCAGAATTGAAACGACTCAAATGGTATATAATCTGATGAACCGAAAAACTGCTCAGCACATACGTGAAACAAGTTCCTTTCTTCATTGTAAGTCATAAAGCTTAATCATTATTATAATCAGAATCGATCTCCAAATGACTTTGATCAGGCAACAATGCGAAAGCAATTTAAAGAGCCGTGGTACAAAACGCCTTATCATCGGTAGCATAAATGAGTTATTCTTAATTTAATAACACCGTTCCGCTAAGATCCGTAATGAAATAGGCACAAAGGAAGATATTGTGATTCCTCACAAAGGCACCTCGCTGGGAGCCATCGGAGGACACACTTCTCCGTAATGCCTGTACGCGTACTAAGATGCGAGAGGAATGATTTAATCCCGTCTTCCTTAGATGACGTAATATAACATTTCATTATATTTCAAAGTTCTGTATAATATTGTTTATCTGATTTGAGCTTTAATGTTGTACACGGGATCTATTAGCTAAATAATATATTGCTGCTACACTGTACATGTTATGTTTAGTTATGATCTATCTACATACCTTTAAATCCTAATGCATATTATCGGAGCAACAGTTGTTTTTATTGTATTTAAACATAATTACAAAATGAATTGTTTCATAATTTTGTTTTAACAAACTACAACAGAGAAGTCTAGGCATATACAGGTCTTAAAACCTGTCATTGGCTGGTTCAAGTGGCCATTTTACATACTACGTAACATTCACGTTTGAACATCTATATTCCTTAAATCTTACATTTGTTGATTTGAAAGTAATTTAATCAAACAAATATTTGATCAGATGAATTCCTTTCCAACAATAAAGATTTCAGCTGCTTTACTTGACTAAAATCAACGGATGGAAGAATTAAATAAATATTGATGTTCGAACATAAGCGAAATAGTAAATATAAGGCACTCAAACTAGCCAATGGCAGGTCATAAGCCCTGTAAATGAGTAGAATTCCATATATTATTTTCTTAAATTACTCCCTAGGAGGCGAAATTTAGTGTTTTGTGTACAAACATTTGGATGAACTCAAAAGATTGTAAAGTTACGAAATATAAAATCAAAAAGCAAAATTATTATCTCTTCTCCTATCTCTTTACCTCCCTGTATATTCCATTTCACACTCACACACTACCATATATTATGAAATTACTAAGCAGAGAGGATAGACCGCCATACGTGTCTATCCTGGAACACATTATTATATTTTTCCACGTACATACACCTTGTCATACATGCCCTTAGGTCGTGTCTGCTTTTGACATGACCAGACTTGAGATATTGGTTTATCTGATCATACCACGTCTTTCTTGATCGTCCTCGTCCTACGTTTATATAATTAGTAATTTTTGACTCCGCAATCGTAAAATTAGTTTAATTATTGTTTAATGAATTTTTATTTTTTCATTTATTGATTATAATAAATCTAATTTAATAGGAATCATCTATGTTCAGCCAGATGAAGAAATAACACCAGAACCCTGCACGAGTGTTATTGACTCGATAGCTGCTATCATGTTAAGTTCCTGAATAAGGAAATTGAGTGAAGATAAGCTCGATTCGTTTGGTAGTTGGCGCGTTTGCCTACCATTCTCACGGTCCTGGATTTGATTCCTGGCAGGGTGGATGAGAAACATACATTTTACAGATTATTAAAACTACAATATTTCTTTATTCCTGTACTGCCATCTGAAGCTTAGGACTGAAATATTACCTTCCATGCAAAAAAAATGTTCTAGATACACTGCGATTGAAGTACCAATGCAGTGGCCAATGCACTTCTGGCTGTGAATATTTTGATGATGATGAAATAAACATATTTTGCAAAAATTCAGTTCTACATTTCGGTGTTTTTAAATTATTTTTAAATCTTAAGAAATTGCTTACATTGCTGTCCTTACAATTTTTCAAAATAAATTTTCAGTTTTTTTAGATAACTTATTCGTATTTTTTCTACTTGTACCATTTACTTATTTTATACACTCTAGTAAATTAACAAATAAAAATACAAAAACACGTATTTTAAATATCTTCACCAAGTGTGATATTTTATGTTAATTCTAATTAATATTACAAGCTGTTTGTATTTCATATGAATACTCAAGGAATTGCGTTATTACCTGTCTTTTCATAAATTCTTATATTAAGGTAGATTTCTGATTGTTCATTAAACTAACTAGCGCTCAAATCCTCGAACAGATATAAATTAATAATTGCCAATAAAAACACCTCAAATTAATGTCTCTCTCTTTATTTTAAGAACTTCACACGTGATTCAACCCTTATGTTAATATCTTATTTCATATGCTTAATTATGTTTCAAATGCTTACAAAAAATATTCAAAATTTGAAAAAATGATCATCAAAATGATGATGTTTTTACATTAATGTATTTATTTTTAAGATAAACATAACAAAAAATGGTTTTAAAAGTTGTTCATTTGAATGTTTAACTAATTTTTAATTTTATTATAAAATATATACGTATTTTTACGGTCTTTACTGCCGAAGATGCTGAAATCTCTGCAAGAAACCCTAAAATAACAAGGAATAAAAACCCAAAAGTACACCATCATTATTTGAATTAAATTATTAAGTACAGGGGAATAAACTTCATGTTGAAAAATTTTATTTTATTTTCTACTTTCTGGAATACTGTATTCGATGGGTTGAAATTCATTGATTTGAACGTAATTTTACAGTATGATTCTGTAATTATCTTAAATGTCACTGATTTTCTCATAACAAGACACGTAAAATAACACCCCTTGTTATTCCTGGAATTCTACCAATCTGATAAACAAACCCACTCGTATTAAATATTTTAAGAACGATTTCTCGTTATTTTCTTCAAATCTGATTGTACAATCATGCATAAACGTAACATAAAAAATTAAGCAAGCGTTGACATTTTCAACGTCATTTTTTTATCATAAATTATAAAACGAATTAAAAAACACCTTAAATATTATGTGAAAAAAATGTAAATATGTTCATTATTTTGACTTAAAAAAATTTACCCTGATTAAGGGCTTTTTACCCAGGATCATTTTATGTATCAATTTTTTAACCTTTTTTTTGTTTGTACATTTTGCTTGCTTTCTTAAATTGTCTAACTACTCCAATTCGTACAAAATATATCAACGAACAAGGTATTTTTTTCAAGTTTGGAAAAAAACTTCCTAGACGTGTTATATTAACAAAAAAATATGGAAATATTAATTTTTTTGGCACGCTAGTGATGGAAAATAAACTCTAAACATCTGAATTCATCAAAGGGTAGGTTAAAAAAATTAAAGTATTTAGGATGAGATAGCTTAACGCATCGCAATGCAAGGTGGCCTCCGTGGCATAGTGGCCAAGGCGCCTGACTCACGCATGGTTGGTTCTGGGTTCGTTTACCGGCGAAAACACAAAAAATAATGTCATTTTTCTCAAGCCTGGGTGTTCTGTACCTTTATTTACTACTTTAATTGGGCCCCCTGGCCTGTACTATCTCATCCTAAAAATGATAAAATTGTTGTGGTACAAAAAAAAACAAAATTAACAATTTATTTACTTTCAGTTTATTACAATATTTTTGAGACATAAGTCCCAACGCCTTGGGACCAAAAGTCCTGTGTTGAGTTTGGAACGAATAATTAGTTACAAATATTATAAATGATCTGAAACAGAATAATACTTTTTAGATATAAATATATGGCACATCAATATGATAAAATAAATCAAGACAAAAAAAATACAATTATTATTTAAACGTCAATTTTATTCGACATACATTTACCTTGGCGGTATAGTTAAAGATAAACTCTCACTTTTAAGTTTTAGGTAGGTATATTGATATGAAACAAGAGGAAGCGTACGTCACGGTACACATATCTACGCACTAAAATGACATAGCTTCAGTATGACTTCATAGTTAAAGATCAAATTCTCCCGACCGATTACGAAGGTTTGCACTACCGATCTCTCCCACCATTAAGTTTTGATGTAAGTTCGTCGGTTTGTATCGACGGGTCTAGAACCTCTCGTATGTATCCCCCTTAAAGTATTAATATGTCCTTAAAAATGCCCATTGCGTGTATGTATAAATAAATTAGGGGAGTAAATAAAAATAATCTAGTAACCATACATTTACCGAGAAAACACATAGCTCAATTTAATATCATTATTTGCGTTGCTGTGACTATGCTGTAGAATATAAGGAAAGAAAATTGTAACTTTGGCTAAAAGTGATAAAATAGCAGCACCGTGTAAAACTGTCATTCAGTACTTGTTAACAATGACACATTATGAGTCAATTTTAAACGCATAGAATGTTCCGGTTCCGGTTCCGTTGAACTTCCGAATAAAAAGTATATAGAAACACACTTCTGCTAAAATGTAATGTTCTGTTTGAGTCAATCCATCGATTACTTTTAGACACTTGCGGCCA
Organism: Micrasema longulum; assembly: GCF_059751315.1. Taxonomy (NCBI): domain Eukaryota; kingdom Metazoa; phylum Arthropoda; class Insecta; order Trichoptera; family Brachycentridae; genus Micrasema; species Micrasema longulum. Next base: position 96,891 of record NW_028277619.1, read on the forward strand.
CAAACATACGGAACCTAAATTTTTATAAACAGGTGTTCTTTAAATTCTGTCACATACGAAACTACGATGATCAGTATGGGCAAGAAGACATATTAGCATTAAAAAAATATTTAAAACAATTTTTTTTTTTTTTTTTTTAATTTAACAAAACAAATGGTTGCTTCCTTCTGCACAGGAGAAGCAAGGGGAGCGCCGCTGCGCGTTTTTGGCGTATCAGACTTCCCCTTCCTCCCTCCTTGTTTCTCACAGCAGAAGTCAGAAACCATTTGCTTTTTCTGATATTATATATTTTTTAATTTTATTCGTTTTAAATATTTATTTTCATGTGCCAATATGTCTTCTTGCTCATACTGATCATCGTGGTTTCGGATGAGACAGGGGTTAATGAACACCCTGTTTATAATTTATAAATTGTCTGATGTGATGGAAAATTGGAGGACATCAGAACACTTATCTAATTTATTTATTAAATAAGTAAAAGACGAGTGATACATTAATCCACAAATTTAGAATCAGTGACTGGTTTTATCGCTTTTGCGACATCTTCGAGACTGGTATCTTTATTAAGGAGTTCAATGTATTTATAAAAATCAGAGGTAAGGATAGAGAATTAAAAATTATATGAAAGTAAATGAAATAAAGTTATTTTTATCTTTAGGATCATTATCAAAAAAAAATCGGGTTAACTAATGAGTTGATATAATGCTATTTTAATGAGTTTAATACCCGTATGCAGAGACAAAACTTAAGGTGAGGAAAATACATTCTATTGTCTTCACCTTCGGGTTATTCTCCGCATTTGAGATTAGAATGTACTTTCCTCACCTTAAGTTTTGTCTCTGCATACGGGTACAAGTATTTTATTTTTAGTGTCCCATCCTTCGTGCGTGTGATTTTTGTCAATTATGATTTCTTAAAAACAAAGGGTAAAAAGTAATTAGTACAAATATATTACAATGGGTATAGTAATGGAGAATGCACGTGTGTTATCTGTTCATTAAGTGATTCTAAGCTGGGTTTATATTTTAATCTATTAATTTCGAGAATTTCTAGTTTGTCAAGTTTGTGGCTTTTAGGTCATTCTGTTTTGTCACTCTGTTTTGTATAAATACATTGAACTCCTTAAAAAAGATACCAGTTTCGAAGATGTCGCGAAAGCGATGAAACCGGTGACTGGATATTCCAAATTTGTGAATTGAAGTATCACCCGTCTTTTATTTACATAAAAATTACAATGAACTTCCATCAAGAATTTTCACTTACAAACATAAATAAATTATCTAAGTATTTATGTTTGTACATTTATGATAGACGCCGATCAACCTCCCCAGCCCAGTTGTGCCTCTATTATTCCCGGGGTGCGGTGTGTATTACATGGTTCGAAGAAATCGGAAGTTGTAGTATTTAATCAAAAGTTATCTCGTAATATGGGAAAATACAATTCAAACCATTTCTTGTCTTATTGAATTGTACGCAAGTTTGTACAAGTACGACGCCACTCCATATAGGTATAGCATTATTTTTAATCCCTGTTTCTACTTCTCGCTATCCGCCATATGTCGGATTGCCGGAGGCCTCTCGCCACAAACTAATGCACTTACAAATAATAATAATTTAATATGTTTATGCAAATCGCTTTGACCCGAGAACCATTAATCACGCGGTCATTTCACCATTCTCCAGCAAGGAGAAGATGGCTATGATTCCCCAGGGGGATTTGGCAACAATTTTACACTTCTTCAAACATTCATCAAGTGTACATACGAAAGCGTTAACTTAAAGCGCTAAACATTATCTTTACAGCTGATGATAGTTCAGGCTAAACATTACAGTTTTCACATTACGAATAGAGAAATATTGGATAATTATTAAATTTATTTATACCATTTTATTTTTAGAAACATACAACTAGATAATTGAAAAATCAGGATGTTTTGAGTTTTTTTTATTTTTTATTATTTATTTCTGTTTTATTTTATTTTATTAACATAAACGGCAAATCTGCCTTTTACAAACATTTATAATACTCATATATTTTTTTTTTTAACATAAATTTCCTTATACCCAAGATTTATAAAAAAAAAATTAAACCTTAAAATTTACAATCTATTTTGTTTTTACAATATACATAAGAGGTTCAACAAAATATTAAAAAAATAAAGGATAAATACACGGCAGTTAATTACATATTAACAGTAAAAATACTAAACAAAAAATACAAGAAATGTTTATGAATTTTTGCTCCTATAATAAATTGACAGGTATAATATTTTTCTGTTATATAAGAAATAAATAAAAAAATATTCTGTAAAATATTATTAGGTACTTTTTAATATTATAGTACTTAAAACAGGAAATTAAAAATACAAAAAAAAAACACAAAAATATTCCTTATTATTAAAGGTCAACAAAATATTATATCATAAAAAAAAGAATAAATATCTTTAGTTTGAATCCAGAATAGTGCGTGTTTTTTAAAAGAAGGAAAATTTTGTAAGTTTGGGATCAATAAAAAAAGAATTTAAAAATTTTGGGTCTATAAAATATGCATGTCTCTGTGCTAGCCTCGTTTTACAATGTGGTATTTCTAACACACGATTCCTTATTTGACTTGATCTATTTGAATTACTTGTAAATACATTTTGGTTCTTAAATAAATAATAGTAAATATGGTTAATCATTAAAAACACATTTTTGTGTCCTCCTCTACAAATGCTACAAATAGACAATTCGTGGATGCAAATCATCTTAATATTGTTTCAATGCATCACGATTTATCTACATGAAACATTCATGAAATAAGACAGAAAATTTTAGTGGTTAATAAAAAATCCTGATTTTAAAGTTACATAGTATTATTACCTGAGGAATAATTATTTAAACATATGTTTTTTAATATTAAAAAACCTTATTTTACTGTAACAAAGAGAGAAAACATTTTTGATAAAATATTATAGTAGTCTAAACATAAACTAGGCTTATGTTCTGTAATTGGCTGGTTTAAGTAGATATTTTACAAACTGTGTAGCATTTACCATCCTGCCGATGTTTGAACATCTAAATTTCGTCAAATCTTCTATCTGTTGATTTTTGTGAAGTAAAAGAGCTGAAACTTTTATCATGCGGGTGAGATTCACCTGGCTGAACCAATTCCGTATCCGGCTGAACCAGTTACACAGTGTGTAAAGTAGTTACTTAAACCAGCCAATGACAGGTCATGAGCCTTGTAAATGCCTAGACTTCCATGTTCCCTTCTCAAAAGTGTTTTCCCTCTCTGTTGCAAATAATTCAAATATGAATAACTCCCTAGGGAGGAAATCCAACCAGTCTGTAAGCATTTGGACATACTCAAAACATTGTTGAATTAACTACCTGGCAAAAGAAGAAGTATAAAAATTAGAATTTTTTTTTAGGTGTTACCTAGTAGGTAAATTGGTTCAGCCAGATGAATCTCACCCGCATGATAAAGGTTTCAGCTCATTTACTTCGCAAAAGTCAACAGATGGAAGAGTTGAGGAAATGTGGATGTTCAAGCATAGGCAGAATAATGAGTGTTACACAGTGTGTAAAGTGGTTACTGAAACCAACCAATGACAGGTCATAAGCCCTGTAAATGCCTAGACTTTCATATTCCCTTCTTAATAGTGTTTTTCCTCTTTGTTGCAACAAATTTAAATATGAATAACTCCTTGAGGGAAGAACTCCAGCCAGTCTGAAAGCATTTGGAAATACTTAAAACATTGTCGAATAATGATTTATTTAATTGCTCTGATGAAGAATACAATTCGGTGTGTAAAATAGAACTAGAATCCTGGACGAGCGCTTATGACTCGATGGGTACTCTCAAGCAAAAATCCTGAAAAGGGAAATCGAGTGGAGATAAGTCTGCCTCGAATTACAGTGGTTGGCGCATTCGCCTACCATATTTAACTGGTGCCTGAAGCGTATTACTGATTACCTTTCATTTATGTCATAGATGATCAGTATACGCTGCATTTGATGTACCATTTCAGTGGCTTATGCATCACAAGGTGCGGATAGGTACATGATGATTTAATTGGCTATTGCACAAAAGTTGTGAATTAATCTTGTCATCTTGTTTGGAGTGTCCTTACGGACATGACACAATAATGGATAGGCACATTATCGTTCCATTTATGAAGTATGAGTGCTATCCTGGACTGTCCACAAAGTATGGAAAACGAGTGTGTGTAAGGTATATAGCGTTGAGAGTATTTGACTGGTACACTATGATGGATGAGGCTGCCTCTCTTGCCCTTCGAGAATTAACACTAATTAAAGTAACCTTATTAACGCTGCTAAAACACTTTAGAGACCTGTAAAGTATCAACAAGTCACTACGCTTTGAAACTTACTTGTCACAAAAAAGTTCTGATATTCTCGTACACAAAATTAATTCCCTGATAAATATTTTTTTCAGCATATTTGTTGTCTTTAAAAAATGTATGTATTTGAGACTAATGAAAGACGTCACGAAAGCGATAAAACCGGTCAATGGTAATTCAAAATGTTATTTTTATAATAAATTACAATGATCTTCTACAAAGAATTTCTACTTCCAAACTTGAATGATTTTTAAACCGAACATTTAAAAAAAATATATTTGAAGCACTTACTTTGTGGAACATTATTATGTCCAATATATTACAATAAAAAACATAGTTTTTTTCACCATTTAATTTTGTATAATTCCATAACCAACTAGTTTTGGCAAATACTATACCTTCTTTAGTAATTACCTGTTTTTAAAAGGCAAACTACATCGATATTTTTTTTTTGTTGTAAATAATGATCAAAATAAGTACAACAAATAAAATAAACAATAAACAGACAAAATAAATGACAAGAACAAATAGCATGCAGCAATACTTAAAATTGATGCATTGCCCCTTTTTCAGCATTCAAAGACAACAGATGTAGGCGCGATGCAGAAGCCAGGGTTAAGATCTTTGCGACATCCCATTTGTGATAGGTAATAAAGAACTCACACGAGAGGTAGTATCATACATGATCAATATAGTGCAGGCAATTGGTAAAATAAACCAAAGTAGGGAACAAAATGCCGAACACTCTTCTAGTGGAACGAAAGGCCGGTTGACAACTGTCAACAGGCCGGCTTCTCCTGAAGAGTTTTAAGTGGTTTCCTCTCCACATGAGCAAATGCTGAGAAGTACCTGATTGGACCACATTAGAATATCCTTCCTGATTCCAACAATTTAGCTAAAATAATGTAATATATAGAAGAAAAAGTCTCATTTTGAAATATAAACCTTGTATATTATAAGCAAGGTAAAAAATAGTGCAACTCTTTTATAAAAAAATATTTAAAATAAAAAAACTTTAAATTCACTACATATATTACTACAACGTTAATTAAACGAAACCACAAGACTAAAATATTTATTCATTTTATATTTTGAGCTTTTGATTTCAGAAAAACGCTGCGTATGAGCTTTGAACTCACACAAATCCTCATCGAAGGCATCGGAATTATTACGGAATAATTCCGATGCCTTATTCCGATGCCAAGAGGTTGTATCTAGTTAAAATAAAAAATAAAATATTGTTATCTTTTGATAACAGAACACAAATGACCGTGATCTCTTCATGTGAAATGGCGTACTAATGTATAGATGAGTTTTCTGTGGGTTTATTTTTATTGCGCAAATACATATTTACATAAAGGTCCACAGACAAAATGCCCTCCCTTTCTTAGCACTTCTCACATGAAGATAATCAAGAAACTAAATTCACTTGTGAAATACAAACCTTGTATTTTCTTTGATCAATTTCAATAATATTGTAACTCATATTATAAATATTTAACAAACGCCACGAAAAATTATTTTTTACGTGGTTTAACGACTAAATTTTTAAACGACTAAACTGTAAACTATTTTTTTTTGTTGTTTTTAACAATAATTTGTTAATACCATATTTTTTATACTTATAAGCATATATTGTTTTTGTTTAAATTCTTTACAAATTAAAAATTTGCTTTTTAATTCAATAACTTTTCTTATATTCATTTTTTTTTCTTTTTTACTATGTAAAGTTTCACTTTTTACTTTGCATAGCAGTATGCTTTTTATTGTTTCTACATGTACACAAAAAAGCGTTGTTTATTTTTTTAAATTATTACTTACTATGTTTGTACTTACCTGTTTATTTTTTGTAAATGCCCCTTGGGCGTATTGTAAAATTAAATAAATAAATGAAAACCATTAAAAAATATATATCACTCTAACCACTGTGCCACGAGGGGGAAAAAGAAATCTAACAGTCAGTAGTTAAGTAGTTATTTAGGAAATAATGTAGGACAATTATAAGGTATATTAAGCAAAAATACCGCATCATCAACGGCACGTCGGTTTTAAGTTTGCAGACATTAAGCCAGGGTTTATATTGACATTAATCCGGATAATTATCGCCTTTTCTACAGAGCCGGCGCGTGCGCAAAACGCGTGGGTGATGTTTAATGATATGCCCTGAAGAGGAATACTGATGATGGTCTCATCAACAATCACAGTTACTGCAGGTTACTGCCAAAGCCTGAATCGGGGAAGGACGCTCAATGCGAATGCGAACACGTAATGGGTCCCTATTGTCATAGAGTAATTCTGATAATGTGTATGTGATATAGTCATGAATTACCCGTAATAAAGTCAATCGCATACACAAAAAAACAAAATACACTTAAATATTATTTGAAGAATCTTTTGTGTCACAACATGATTTTTATAATGTCGAACTTTAAATACACGTATTTACGAATTTTTTTAAATCTCAAACTTGTTCAAATTGAGTTAAATGCATTAAAAAATCCCGAAGTGGAATTCGAGAAAATGCAGATTATTGTAAATATTCGTAGAAAAAACATCATTATTAGAATGACAAAAGTATAGATTTTCATTATTCGTACTTTGCTTAGCTATTATTATTATAATAAATAAAAATAAAAAAGATATTTTACTAAATGTTATTAAATATTTGTATATAACCACTTACCGACTTTTCTATGTCTACCGGTTTCGAGACGTACCCGTCTCTTCGTCAGGACACCAATTAAACCAACATGCAAACCAACATGCAAAACCGATGAAACGATTATACGATGTTCCACTGTAATGGTCACCCTATAAAACCTATTAAGCTTATCCCCTCCCTCCATCCCCTCTCTTTTTTTCATTAATTCATAATTTAATCAGTACATGTTTGTCCTAATCAGTGCATGTGCTTATTAAAATACATGTCGTGTTTGTTTTATATTTTTGTGCAACAACTATTTACAGAACCTCGACTCACATGCTTTACACGTGTATGATTCATATCATTAATCGCAGTGCTTTCACACTTATAAATTACGCAGACAGGGTAGAGTCAAAGCTTATAACCGAGTTGCACAGTTTAGACCCGCGCTGTGCCAGCGGGTACCCTGCAAGACATCGGACCCTCTATGTGAAGTATGAACTATGAACTATGGTGAAGGTGTATAGTGGGTTTTGCATGTTGGTTTGCATGTTGGTTTAATTGGTGTCCTGACAAAGAGACGGGTACGTTTCGAAACCGGTAGACATGGAAAAGTCAGTAAGTGGTTATATACAAATATTTAATAACATTAAGTAAAATGTTTGACCACAAAGTTAACGCTTTAAATATTAACAAAGATACTTTGCTAATAATAATTGCTATTGATTTTTGTCCTTTGTAAACTAAAATACATTCTACAGTTTCTTCGAATATTTTAAAAACCACCTTCTCTGCTGCTTAAAAAAGAACAATATAACATTCAAAAGACCGACTACAATTAAATATTAATATGGAAACAAACTAATAAAAAAATATTTTTTTTTTAATTAACAAGTTTTACATTTTAAATTACGAGTTCTATTACACCGTTTCTCCGCAGAGGTAGGTAGAGAGGATATAACTTTCATACATCTTTTCATGCATGCGCGTCGATTAATATTACAAGTTCTTTTTCCTCGTGACAAATATCACTATCCGCATGGATATTGGGTAGGTTCCTTTTTCCTACCATATTGGTCCAATGATATTGCTCGAGCGATGAAACGTTGATCATAAAACTAAGTGTTTTTTCGTAGGTATAAACTCTTAATATAATTATTAATTTAATTCATATAAATTATAACTAACTTCCACCGATAGTCAAATATTTGAATTTATGACAACCGACTGGTAAAATCAATAACATTCCATATTCGAGATGCGCCAGAAACGTGAATATGTATTTAGCTTTAGATCGTAAGCCAATAAGTTTACTTTTCCGCTTACGCTGCACTGTAATTACATTCGAGAGTGCTTAATTTATTATTCATTTATATATATATATATATATAAATATATTGTGTTTAATAATAATAATTTAGCCAATCTGTGACTTGGAATCCTACAGTATAAATGGCGGCGCCAATACCAGGTTTCGTTACGTGATAACCTAATGCAAGCGCAACCAAAATCATTGATTCTGCAAATTTAAATAATTACCATATTCACAGTGTTAATACAATTCTGACGTCATAACAAAGAAGGATGTTTCTACTTAAAACAAAAAACGGAGAAAATAAATATTTTGTAACTCGGAAATTGAAAAATTCGCTGTGTGAAAAATACTACAAAAATTAAGTATATTATTATGCAACTGTATGTATTATGGATTGTCTTAACGGAATATACATATTAGGTTTAATAATTTTTGTGTTATTTATTTTAAAATTATCATTTCAATTTCTTTTTAGTAAAAAAAAATGCAAGAAAATAGATTATACTGCAATGAAAAGACGTTTCTGGCTAGAAACGCCTTTTTATTTAGTAATCAAGTAAATGTCGTTCTTTCTTTGTGTTAATATGCCAATAGATTCTACTCAACTAAATGAAAAAGAAGTTACTGGCCATTTACTGCTTTTCAAACTAGTTACGCCGACATTATAATCAATTAACTTCGAAATTACCAGCAGATCTTAAATTTAATTGAATACGATTAGGTACATTCATTTCAGATGTTTTTAAAAACGGAATAGAAAACAAAATAAATATTTTCATCTGTCTTTTATAATTATATTTAGTAATCTTCAAGACTTGTTGCAGTTAAGTCTTATTTAAAAGTGAAAAAAATAGGGTTCTGGTTATTTTAGGAAGATAATTCAAGTACCAGTATGTGCGTATTTTTTTCTTGATTCCGAATGTGTATTATCCTCATTTTAGAAAAAAATGTTAGATGCGCCCTTCTTTCTTATGACGGCAGAATTGTAGACATACTATTTGTCAATGATGCATTGTCCCCTTTTCTGCTAAGATCAAATGTAACGGAGGCACAATGAAGAAGTCTAAATGAGGAGCTGGGTGATATCGAAACAGGGATATGATATCGTAAATCATCACGAGAGGTAATATCATAAACAGTAATAAATTAAAAGTAATAATAATTGTTAAAATCAACAAAAGAAGGACACAATTTTCCAAACACCGGTTAAGTGGAACGAAATATTTGTTATCGCTCATCAACTTCAGGGTGCCTGGAAGAATTACAAGACAGAAACCACCGTTTTATAGCAACAATTTACGGACGGTGTATACTTGTAATGCCGTAGCAAATAGACTCCAGGAACTTGGCAATAGTTATTCCCACGTATCGGATATATTAAGTATAGGATACTGTTCTTATAAATCAAACCTATTGAACTTTTTCAAAGACGGCGAATGGTAATTAAGCTTTTAGTATAATTAAACGTAATTATGCAGAAAGCAGCCAGTCCACAATAAAAATAAAAAAAAGATATCGAAGCTATCGGGTGCAATCAGGTCAATTCTATGTTGTGCTTAAAACAGCCAGACAGTTTTCATACAAAAAAATGTATTAATCACCTTCTAAAAATGGTGTCGATTACAAAAAAGACATTTTTCTACTTACCGAAAATACCCACAGCACTAAAAAATCTTACAGCTCCTTAAAAATTATTAAAACTGGTCAAATATATAATTAATTTTTTTTTGTGACTAAAAAAATAATGTTTTCATTGTTTATCATTGGTTAAATTCAAAAACATTCCAACTCTTGTGTGGATTTGTATTTTCACTCTTTTCACCAAAGTGCCATTATCTTAATTTCACTTTTCTATGGCTGGCTGCTTTTTTTTCATAACTACGTTCAATTGTTATACGAAACACTGCTTTACGATTTTCTTATCATATTTATCCTTTTAAATATTTTATTTTTTAATTTGATTTAAACTTTTATTTTTAATTGTTTTTAACTTCTACTGAATATGTTTTATAATTTTTTGGTTTAATTTTTGTTTCTAAATCTTGAGTATAAAGTTTTATTGGTTTTTTAAAAAATAATAAAACCAAATATATTTACATTATAAGTTTTGCGAAAGGCAATTTTGCGATATATGTTAATAAAATTAAAACAAGATAAATGATAATAGCCTGGTTTCTCGTGAATGAGTTTTCTACGGCTTTCTCTTCATAGAGTGAATGGAGAGAAGTTTTCTAATAAAGCCATTACCTCAAACTCAGCCAGATTATCACACAACAATCGTTAGTTAGAATAATTAGTTGGAACATACCTTTTGTAGCAAATGTATGCCTTGTACATAATACATAATCAAACCAAAAAGTACTCCACTCCCATTCAAAAACTATTTTAATATATCGTTAGCGTTGTTTTACTTAACCGCACTGAATTGTGCACAAAACACTGAATTAGAACAATAATCTCGGCGTATATCGATAGGTTTTAGGCGAAAGTTTCAGGGATCATGAAATATTTCAGTGCCACCCTTTATAAAATAAATACTTTATGTCTACATTTCCACGGATCAAACCTAGGGTCTTAAGCATGCGTACTACTAGTAAAAAACATTTTTTAAGCTTATGTACCTACCCAGGCAATTAAATTAAAAAATACAATCAACAATAAAAAAGTTGCAAGATCGATAAACAATGTCAGAATATATTTATCACAATGTATAATACTATATACTGATTTCGGGGATATGTAGAAAGTAACAATGAAAAAAGGGGACCTACAAAAACTATCAAAACTAAGATGAAACTGCATGATTCCAATAAAAGAAAATGGTTTTGTTATGGAATGCACACCAAAGCTTGGTAGATTAAATTCAATCGAAGTTTATTTTATTTACTGAGCTACGCAATTGTTACCGATGCATGGGCAATTACAATTACGTAATAAAAGAAAAGTTCTTTGCAAAATGTGTATAAAAAATAAGTCAAAAAAGCTGCAGTTAATTGAATTAAGAGAATTATGGTTTAGTGCCGTATTCGCGTTTCATTTATATGGTATGACATATAACTTCAATAGATCTTTAAATAAAAAACAGGGAATACGTTTTGATTCTACCACGTAAACAGTTGGCTGGATGTAAAAAGCTGCGGATGGAATTCTTCAGATGGAAAAGCCCTAGAATTGATAAATGGGATACGGTTTGATACTCATAAAGGAACAAAGTATCGGATGGTCATTTATGTACATCTTATGTTCCTCACAGGTGAGAAGTTCAGCGTTAGGTAACACTTCTGAAAAATGACCGGCCATAAATTAACTAAAACATGTAAATTAAGCCGCTTTAAAAAGCGATGCATTCTCTGTCAGGGACAGGATTGATCCGACAAACGCTTACGGAGACCATTTATCTTTCGTAACAAGACGTAGGTGGATGTGATTTTAATTCGAGAATATGTAGCGAGAACATTACTCTCACGTTTTGCAAATTTCCCATGCAACATTATTTTATAATACAATTTCGTTAATTTCATTTTAAAAACATACCCGTTAATTAATACGCCTCCCAAACTGGAGCACAACCATCATGAATATTTTATAATAAACGGTTGTTTGAAATGTAAAATTTGAGATAAATAAATCATTTATAAATTTGAATTATCGAGTTTAGTTGAGTTACGTTATACGCAAGTAGAATGATTTCCTATTTATCTTTTTTTCATTTAATGTGTCAATTATTGAATTCAGTTGATAAATGTAACTATGACTGAATGTAAGATTGTAGTAAATGGAGATAGTTTGAAACAGGTCGAAGAATTTGTATATCTGGGTAGTATGTTTACTAGAGATGGAAATATGGACAAGGATATTGAAAGGAGGGTTAGTGCCGGTAACAGAGTTAATGGTGCCTTAAAGTCTGTCGTAGCAAATAAGTGTTTATCGCAAGAGGCTAAATTAGCAGTTCATAATGGAGTTCTGGTACCAACCCTAATGTATGGAAGCGAAGCATGGAGTTGGAAGAAAAGGGACGAAAGTAGACTGAATGCTGTTGAAATGCGATCCCTCAGGCGAATGTGCGGAAAAACAATGTATGATAGGTGCCCTAATGTCGAAATTAGAGCAGAATGCAAGGCTGAGTTAAGCATTATCGACAAAATTAAGAAAGGTCTTTTGCGATGGTTCGGTCATGTGGAGCGAATGAATGATGAAAGAACGGCTAAAAAGATTTATGATGCGAATGTGTCTGGTTGTAGAAGTCGAGGAAGGCCGAGAAAGACATGGCATGATCAAGTACAACAAATTCTTGAAAGTGGTCATGTGAAAAGTCGGAATAATCGACGTGCGTGCATGAGAAGATGTATGAATGTGAAGGAAGCAAAGGAAGTGTGCCAGGACAGAGTGGTGTGGCGTTCTATCCTCTCTGCCTACCCCTCTGGGGAAATGGCGTGATGGTTAGTTAGTTAGTTAGTTAGTCAGTTGATAATATAAAATATCTAGGCATTGTAATTGACAGAAATTTGCGATGAGAGACACAATTCAGTCCCTAGTATCTAGATTAAGAAAACTGTGTCAAGTCTTTAGCTCACTCAAAAACATCCTGGACGTTAGCATTCTTAAACACGTCCACTTTGCGCTTTTCCAATAGGTGGCTGCTTATGGCATAACTGGCTGGGGAGGTTGCTCGACAATTGTCATAAACCCCCTAATCAAGACGCAAAAACTTATTTCTAGAGTTATGCTTCGGTGCCCTCCGACCTACCCATCTGAACCATTATTTCACTTGTTAAAAGTTCTTGATATTCGTCAAATCTATATCAATAATGTATTGACAATTTTCTGGTCAGGCGACTACGGAAGGAGGTCCCAACTGCCAACAGAATGCCCGCACGAGGTTTTCGCGGAACCTAAACTTCTTAATACCGAGAACGCGTACGATGTTTGCTCGGAGACACTTTTCATATATAGCTCCAAGAGTGTTCAACGTCTTGGATGAACATATTAAGTTTTCCAAAACAACGTCTATATTTAAGATGAAGATCCATAATACATAACATCGCTGCTGTTTTCATGATTATCTATAAACGTATATGTGTATATCATCACTGTCATACGTATTATTCTATAACGTTTCTACATTCCATTTTTTGACGTGTATAAATTTTTATTATTTATGTTTTTCTATTATTATTTTGTTTATTTTTCTTTTATTATTTTGTATATTGTTTTAATTATTTTGCATATTGTTGATTATTTTGCATATTGTTTTGATTACCTGTATATTCAGTTGTACTTCGCCATGTGTTCTTTTCCCACCTTTTAAATAATAAAAGCCTAATCCTAATTTCGGTCCAAAAACTCCCAAAAATGAACTGTTTAGCAAAGTAGTTGTAAATATTTATGTTTCTGTTCCCTGTTAAAATACTTATTTGATCTTATCTCCAAAATATGTTAAGAATAGTATAAAAACTGTAAACGTTGTAAACAATTCACCAGTCTTAAAGATGCCTACTTAGGCGAAAGCGTTCGTTGGTCAAAATATTAAAAAGTAAAACAAAACCAAGAATTTTCATTGATAAGTTTATTTATAATTTTATCATAATCATTAAAGACAAAGTTGTTTTATTATTCTTATTATAAAATATAACGACAAAGGTTATGCTTTAAATATTATTTTTATTTATAAAATCTTTTGATCTTTTCGAAACACTTAAATTTTAGAACCATTTTTAGTAAATCCATTGTCAAACAGGTAAGCTGGAAAATGCGAATAAAATTAAATCTGCGTGTCTAACTTTACCTCGGGACCGCAATCCGATTATAAAACAAGAGTTTGCCTAATTGTATTAAAAAGTAGTGAAAAGAATATTATCTTCTTCAATTTAAATATAATTTTCATACCAATCTTAGATAACCCGATAATAAAATGCTTAAGGTTTTATGGTTTTAATCAAACGTCTCAATGTATTATATTTTAAAGTACACATTGTTCCTAATCGGATCAAGAAATGAAAAATAGTGTCTTTGATTCCCTTTGAACGGCCATTTCGTTTAAAATCGAAAATTAAACCGTGTTTTACTACGGCGTTTTGAGCATACAAAATATAAAATATAAATTCAACTGAAATAGAAAAGCATTATCTTCTTGAGCTAAAACATATTTTTCCCACGCGGATTCTCTACATACAGGTGGTTGCGACCCTTGACATTTAAATTTTCCAAGTGAGACTCCTTCAATATTATCCTTAGCAACCGTCCCACGATAACATTTTCGCAATACCACCCAATCATGCATGAATTTATGTTTTTATCTGATGTTCGAAAAGATTCGATGTGTCGTAGGGATTAAATATTCACATCTCGAAGGTTGAACACAAACATACAGACATACATTATATAACGAATATGTCAAAGCGTGTATTACCCAATAAGACTCATCTTTAATAACTTGAGTTTTCCGTAACATTTGAATATTCTTATAAGAACAAAAATTTTTCGTTGAATTGAAACTTTCTCAGTATTTTCATCATAAGTAAACCTACTTCCTAGATACCTGTACAAATTCTTTTGGCTGTTTCAGGGTAACTCCTCATTGACAGTGATCTCTCACATCAACTCATACTTTCATTTCCTTCAAAGACCATCACATTCGATTCATCAGCAAATCTCTCCCCTTGCATGCGTCGTAGATTTATGTTACCAATAATTATTGTAGGTCATATTTTTTGTCAGCAAAAAGCATGGCATCATCTACATACAAAATACAAACGTTTTTACGAAACTTTTACGAAAAATTTAACGAAGAACGGCTTAAATGATTAACGGGGCAAATGTTGATGAACGCAGAAGAGACAAACACATTTAAACAAAAAAGTTATAAAATAATACAATAAATAGTTATACATATTTAACAGTTGTTTTATTCATTGTACTATACGATACATTATATTTGACATATTTAGGTTAAAAAGATACAAAATAAAGATAACGCAGTAAATTAGAAATGAAGAAAATCATTAATTCCTTATTAGTTTGTATTGTTGCAATGTAAATTGAATGCTTTAGGCCTAATACAAACTGTCTCGAGTTAAAAGCTCGGGGATTCACAACAATTGAAAAAGTAAATTACAATAAAAACTCAAAATTAAATAATAAACTTTTTTTTAACTAAACATAAAAAAAAAAATTAAAACGTAAAATTCTAAAATGTATTCATACGTGTATACATATATATAAATTTAACACGTATTTTTTTATTAATTTCATTCTCTCTTTACAAATTAACATAAATATTTAAACAGCAGTCAGATATTCAATATTATTATAATGTTTATTTGTCATAGTTTTTTTTTATTTGAAAATTTATTAACTAACCATACGGATTATTTTACAAAAATAATATTTTTTTTTTATTCATGCTTTGTTGTTAATATTAATATTTTTTACATCTTTTGAAAAGTTTTTTCTTGTAATCTGTTTCGTCACCACCTTCGTGTTCTAATGAAATATATGTTTCAAGTGTATTCAGCTTATAAATACTAATGATTTATGTATAGTTAGATTAATATTTATAATAGGACATTCATGTATTACATAGTATTTGAGAATAAAATATCTTTTAATTATTTCTTAAGCCGGAATAATCGGCGCTCGTGCATACGGAGATGCGTATATAGGATGAGTATAAAGAAAGCAAGGTATGTATGCAAAGAAAGAGTGATATGGTGTTCTATACTCTTTGCCTACCTCTACAGGGAAACGGCGTGGTGGTTTGTTTTTGTTTATAAGAACTTAATATGAAAAGATGTAATTTTAGAAAATTTGTATTCTTACAAATTATTATAAAATAAGTCAATTAAAAATCCGCATAAACGCATTTAAAAGATTTAAAACTTTATTGAATTATTATTTTGACTCTTTAGACCTATTTCCTACATACGTTCAAACCCATATAACTTAGTAAAATGAGAGTGGATTAATATATTTTATTTTTATTTTATACTCCGGTGAAAAATCTGTTTAAAAAATAAATTGGAGATTAGTCGAGTTAACAATGCGCTGGTTAGTGCGTAGGTACGCTTGCCATTAAATAAATATTAAAAATAAATAAAATGTAAAAAAAAACTAGTCTGACCTATGCAATTTATTGTGCCGTGTGGATTTTAACGGTCGTGTTAAATTGGCAATAAGATACCTGTCACCACTTGACATCACCTTTTGCACATTTTTTTTTCATACGATAATACTTTAATTTATTTTAATAACAATAGAAGATACATAATTTTGTTCTTAAAATGGAAGAAAATATTTTCGCAGAAAACCGTTAACATCAAAACATTTTTCTCTCTCTTTACACTTTTCTTTATTCGTTTTAAGAATATTTTTTTAGATAAAATTTACAGAATCCCGGGATTAAGGTGCTTAGCATTTAAGGGGATTCTTTTTTAAAAATAAATTTCTAAATCTGTTATCTAAATTTAACACACCTTCGTCCTTGTGAAAAAAAAATATTAAGTAAATAAAAATACGATAATTTTAGTACATTCATCTACATTTAGATTTTTTTAAATAGAAAAACCTTTGTCATTAATTTTTGTAATTAGTACGTGGTACAGGATTGTAATCGTACTTTTGTTTAAAAAATATTTACTGTGATGCGTATCTGCGATATTTTGTTAAACAAATTGATTTTATTTCATTCACTCTGTATTACTAAACGATGGTATGGATAAGTAGCTGTTGAAATAGGTATAAAAAAAATATCTTTAGGTGGCGCAGAAGACTTGAAATTTAGAAAAAGACAGAATTTTTTAGAATTTAATTCAGAATTTTAATTTTTCATACAGAAAACTTTATTTTACTTTTTAGATAGAAGTCACATTACTTACCATTGGAATACGGGCCCTGGCTCAGGGCTGTAATTTTATTTCAAATATAGAACTGCAATTTTTTGTTTCACCCTTAACACGGATAATATGACTAACTTATATCTCAATAATAATTAAACAGCCAAATTGCTCAAGACGTTTTTCGTTAGTTAGGCGTTATCATAATTTTCATCTGTGCATTAAATGATACAAAGGGCATTGCAGTGGAACACCAAATGTGGCGATTTTCAATAATTAGTTACACGTAGGGTAGTTGATTGGTCTTACGCTTCAAGTGCCAGTCAAGGGACAGTGAGTAAAATATTACGATGTAGAACTACCTTTGAAATCAATATTTTACATCCACCTTGCCAGGAATCGAACCTTAAGCATAATGAGTAAAAACACTACCCTATACTCTACGGGGCGGATTTTTTTATACTAGATTTTCGCCTGAGAGAAGCCATCGAGTCAAAATCACTCGCCCAGAGTTCTGTTTCTATTTAACACACAGAATTGTATTCTTTAAGCACACGGACATGGATGTTTATGATAAACTTCAGCCCTACGGGAATTTGGATACAAAAAATGTTTTCTTGCGCACGGTAAAAATTAGAGCATTAAATTTAATGGCAAAGTTACTTGAAAATGTACGAATAAAAAACAATATTTTAAGAAAAACGCACTACTTTGAACGACGTCACTGGTTCATATGAACCAACCAATGGTATGAGAGCTGTGAAGGATACCCGGTTTGCTTACTGTAAACGAACCAATCTGGAGAACTGACAGAGAAGAACCTCTGACATCACACACGGAGTTATTTCAGAAATACAAAACTTTAAAATCTCATCGCGATGATAATACGAAATATAAAAATAATATATCTATTTTTTTTGCTTAGTTTAATAGTTTATTAACTTAGAATATCGTTTATTTATTTATTTTGACATAAACGGTATAAATTGCCTTTTACATATACATTGAACACGAATATATATATATATGTGGTTCATTAATTTTCAATACATTCCGCACATAATAACGGTTTATCAACCGCAACGTATCTTGATCATTATTGTTATATGATGGTAAAATGATCAGTCTTACGCATAAGCACCAGTCCATGGACTCTAGATTCTAATGTGAAAATTGAAATATGTGTATATATAAAATAAAAAAAATTGTACATATTCATATTAACCATGTTGAGAATTGAACCCGATATTTTTTATTTATTTTTTAAACATTTTATACACACATACAGTTTACATGCATATGCAAAAGGGCGGGCATATTGCCTTAGGGCAATTTCTCCTACCTACCCAGACCGTTCAATTTGAGAAATTCTGTGGTACTTACATGAACATTTTGTTGGTTTATTAATAATTTTATCACGGAAAAAAATATTGATAAAAATAAATATGTTTAAGAAGTAAACGTTGCCTAAATACCTACCCTATACTAATAAGAGAAGAAGATGTAAAGAGGGAAGAAAAGAAGCAGGAAAAAGAAAAAACTTAAATATTCAGGAAGTGACATTTTATTCTTGATTGGAAATTATATAAAGAAGCACGGTAATCAAAAGCGCCGATGCTTTTTAGTCAAATAAAAATAGTAAAACTGTCGATTATACGGTTTTTAATAAAAGATTGGCACTCTAACTAGACAATACAATTAAATATTGCTCCGTACGTCCGAATGAATGGCACCCAATCAAAACATTTATTCAAGAATTGACATATTCGGCTGATAGCATCTCCTAAAAATATATTTATAACTAATAAGGAGGTTCCTTAGAGAATGTATTAACATATTCCTATTAATCATTCACAATACCCTGGGGGTTTGGGTGTTTTCACCAACACAGAATCTGTCAATCTTGATTTATCTTAGACATGTCTTATCTTCGTTGATTCTTCATTTGTTCATTACGTCTGAGCAAGAAAGTCGATAATTCGTCAAAAATGATCGACGTTTTTATACGGTTTGTTTCTTGGCGTACTTAAATGAAGTTTATTCTTATGTCTTTGTATTGAAGCATTTATATATAGGTGGTTGAAAGCAGTAAATCTGGAGTATAATCCCTCGTGTGGCTATGATTTCACATATTTATATATACGAGTATATATATATAATTCCTAGGTACGTGTGATGTAACTGAACTCCTCCTAAACGGCCTTACCAATTTACGTGCGGTTTTCAGAGAAATATAAAATCTTTGCGCTATGCGTAGATATAAAAATCTTCAATCTAATTTGTAAAAAAGAAGTAAGGAGCATAAATGTTTCATTCATCAATCTTTTAGGGTTGCATTTGAGGAGAATTCATTTACAAAAAAATAGAAAGATATTCTTTTTTTGTGTATGAAAAAAGTTTGTTTTTCAATGTTTATAAACAGCATTTGTTTTTTTGTGGATCTCAATTAGATTCTTTCCTTAAATTCATTACAATTTCTATCAATATATTTCTTTTTACTGGGTTTCAAGTAATTCCAAAATAATATTAAACTCAATACATTTAAAAAATCGTATTCCTACATAAGTACACACCTCTGTTGGTGATAAGATCGGAGTTTGACGTTTGCAAAAAGAATGCCATATTTGAAAAAATATTCATTTTATGTTTTGAAATTCAATCATAAACAAGTACCTTGGTACCTACTTAAATTCAATATTCGAATATTACCAAATTTTAGTTTTTGAATTTAATCATAAACAAGTACCCTGGTACCTGCTTATCAATGAATTCAATTAAGCCAACGTTCGGCCAGGACAAAATCGGTCGGGTCCGCTAGTAAGTCTATATAAAATAAAAGACACGACATGTGAATCCTATTTTTTTTTTAATATTGAAGTTGTATTTTGCTAAAACTGTTCCAAATTGCAATATTTTGTCCAAATGTTTGTATACAAAATACTGGATTTCACCCCCTCGGGAGTCATTAAAATTAACATTTTCTAAAATCAACAAATGTAAGAATTAAAGAAATATTGTGAATGTTACACAGTGTGTAAAGTGGCCACTTAAACCAGCCAATGACAGGTTGTAAGCCCTGTAAATGCCTGGACTTCCATATTCCCTTATTTAAGGTGTTCTCCATCCCTGTTATGGAATATTTATTGTGAAACAGTGTACGTACAATGAAATTTTTGAATAATTTCTGTTTTTTTTTAATAACTCTTTAAATTATAAACAAAAATTAAAAACATTCAAATATTAAAAAAAACTCTTAATGGAATTTCTTCTCTGTCGGAATTTTTTGTTCATCGCGCAATAAAAAAATATAAAAACAATAATGTTTAAAGGTATTTCAATTCAAAAATATACTTAAAAGTTTTATGTAACTAAAATATAATTACAAATTATTTTAACAAAATTTTAGTTCAAAATTTGAAATGGCGTAATCTGCTGGTGTAAAAGTAATTATATTTTGGTAACAATAAACTTTTAAGTATATTTTTTAATAGAAATAACTTAAAACATTATTGTTTTTATTAAATTTATGTTTTTTTTATTTTTTTATTACTGCGCGATTAGAAAAAAAAGTTCGTTTTAAAATAGCAAAATCGTATGATTTCCTAATTTTGCGCGCGTTTTAGCAGACTACAGCCTTAAGTAAAAAAAAATATGGTTTAGCCTTGTCATTTTCGCATCATAAGTATTTATAACTAGGCCGTAGTTTTAAAGATCGAATATAAATTTATGCATATTTCACTCAAAAACGTCAATTTCGGACCTAGGCCATTATTATCACGTAAATGCAAATAACTAGATGATCTTGTATCAAAATTGTCAACGTATGTGTTTTAACTTAGTTTCGTTAATTTCAATATATTTCCCAAGTAGGATACTTTGTAATTCTGTGACTTGGGTAAAGTATGCAGTTATCGACACTTTAAGAAATGGTTCATTGTTTGGGTTAATATTAAATTAGATACGGTTTAAATAAAAATAACGTTATTATATAGATAAATAAGACAGTTCAAACAACTTGCATGAATATATTTTGAATGCTCGGATAACAATATTGACAGAAAATTAGAAAAATATGTAATAATAATAAATATCGGCACCCAATACCGATAAATTTACTCACTGCGTTATTTTATTTACAGATATTTGGCACCATACCCGAATGCTAAATATAAACAAAAGTGGTCGAATAACTTTTTTTTTTACAATTGACATCAAATAGTTATGTTATTTATGTACTAAAATCCTGGACTTCACTACTGATCTAAGGTTAAAATCCTGAATAAGGAAATCGAGTAGAGATATGCCCGCCTTGTAGAGTAGCAATCGATGCGTTCGCCCACCATACTCGATGTCCAAGGTTCGATTCCTGGAAAGGTTGGCATAAACTATTGTTTAGAAAGGTGGTTTCACACTTCAATATTTAATGTTTCTGTACAGGCACCTGAAGCGTAAGGCTGATCACCACTGCATGTAACAGATGATCGATATGCGCTGCATTTGGTGTACCAGTGCACCATCCAGTACAGACGGTGAAGTATGATAAGTTCTGTTAACATCGTGGTTCAAATGTTTATATGTAACTTATTCTTAAACTAGTTAATTAAATTTAAATGCCCGGGCACCAAATAATTAATCACCAACTGATCAAATAGATTGTGACATCAAATACCTTAATTTTGTAAATCAGAATTTAGCTCCTTTCCCACATCACGTTCATGTGAATCTTTTTATTTAAAAAAAGTGATATCACACTCACCCTTCCTCTATTACTTCGTTATCTTCAGATCGCCTTCAGTGAGGTCCCACTAATCTTTGGTATCGTTAAAATCCATCTACTCTATGGTTACTTAACTGACACTTCTACCTGATACTGAACTCCATAATATAATTTCAATAATTCTTTAATAAGTCTATTTTTGTCCGGCCGTTCAACTCCCTGGCGTTATATTTTGGATCCGTCTGATAGTATTTTTTGCATTTTGCTCCGTGAGTGAATTGGAATTCTGTAAATAGAAAAAGTTTTACAAAAAACGTTACGTCTAAAAATATAACTAGATTTAAGAAACAAAAATATGAACGAGTATTTATCACAGAGTAATGACCTATGCATACATCTTCTGATTTAAAATTAAATAAAAATAATGATTGTTTAAAAATATTAAAAAAAATGGAATTTTACGGCTAAACGGAACTAAACAATAACTCAGTTGTTTTATTTAATACTTTTTTTTACAATGTACTTTGAGATGCTGATTCTTACATCTTATGGATAATTACAAAGGAAAAAAACTCCACTTAAAATCTATCCCTATATTCAAAAACATAATTAATACTACTTTGAGCCGTTTTGTGGTCCTGACTCACGGATCGTAGGTCCGTAGTTTGCACCTTCTAATAGTGAGAAATTTACAACTCGTTGAAAAGGCCCCCCAACTTTCTACCGAATATGTTGTATAATGTTTAGGTATTTATTTATTTTTCAAATCTCGTATCATTATTATGGGTAATTTTTTTTATAAATCTTGGGGAAAATGAGTTTTATGTTTTTTTTTTTTTATACTAAGCCAAATATGTTAGTTTTAAAAATGTTTGTAAAAGGCAAATTTGTTATTTACGTTAGTAAAATAAATTTTTAAAAATGAAATATTTGGGTAAATCATAAGGACGCAAATATTTATTTAAAAAAAAAAAAAAAAAGAAGATATCTTTTTGGAACTTTATTATTCAATTATGTATTCATTAGTATCTGTAGATATTAAATATAATATGATCATAAATATAAAGATATATCAAAAGTGTGAACAAGTACATTAAAAAAATATGCCTAATTGAAATATTACAGCCAAAAAACGCAGCACAAATTTCCGCCATATAATTGTAAAATAAGACAAAATGACAGTAACTAAACCGCCAAGCAACACAGACTTCAACTGAATTACGAGTACTATTATTGATACCTCTGGGAAGACAATGTTAAAATACTTTAAAGTTTTTTTTTTCAGCAAACTACTTTGAAAAAAAATGTTTATAGTAAACAGTTTAGCCTATAAAGCTTTCTGTATTTTTTGTTTATTTTATGTCAATAATTGTGAGATTTTTTTTCCATTTTGAATTTCAGCACATGATACCCATGCGTAAGAAAAACACATTTATTTTTTGTATTCTCACCGGGAATTAAACAGGGAACCTTCCGTGCGTAAGTCATGTGTCATAGCCATTAAGCCACGGAGGCTGCCAATTACATTTTCCTATACATATTTGCAGTACATGTATAAATAAAGTAAAGTGAACTGATCGATTCAGCGTATAAAAGTACTTAATCGGATGCTTCTTTTTTTTATGCTACCAATAAAACTAGCTAATAGTAAAGTTGTAAAATAACTGATGGGGTTTCACGTGTCTGTGTGGTCCCAAAGATGCAGGTTCGGTTATCGCTCTGACAGTAGCGATTTATTACTCCTTATTACATTTACATTATATTCCTTTACCTCTGTAAATAAAAATGATTTTTTTAGGTATACTTTTATATTATATCACAAGTATTATAATATTTGATTAATTCTAAAAAAAGTTTTACATCTTGACGTGTTAAGAAGAATCGTGTATCATTTATTATAAAAGTTTGTACTTGTGTCGAGGTTTGACTTTTATATTTAATTATTTAGGCACCGTTTTACTCAACAAAACATTTAACTGTAGCTTTTTACTTGGTAGTTCAATTATCGAATACAGTTATTATCGTTTGCCAAGAAAAGTAGCATGGATGATTGACCTCGAGATGGGAGACTACATTTACGGAGAAATGGAGTCAAAGTCAAAAGTCAACAAAAACCTAGAAATAACATTGACTCCATATGTGTGTTTAATTTACTAAATGTTTAAACCATCGTTACTGGAACAAGTGGCATTCAATGTTCCGATCCACCGGTTGCGAAATAATAATGTGCTGATCAAAGAACAGCACAGCACAAACTATGACTTTCGTACAACAATGTTCTGATTGTTTCTAATTTTAAACTCGCAACAAGATTTGGACATTGTTGGTGTAAGTCTTTTTAAATTTAAACTATAAACCATCACTAAGATAGGCCAGATCTTGTGTTGAGGAGTGTTTTTTTTTTGCTAGCTTTAATTTTCTTAGGTGGTTTTTTATTTCAATTTGTACCCGTATATTAACCAAGAAATTAACAAAGAAAAAAAAGGACTTGTGATCTGTCATTGGCTGGTTTAAGTGACCGCACACTGTGTAACTTTGACTGTTTTGCCTATGTTTGAACATCCATATTTTTTAGGAACATAAATAATTGTATTTTAATTATAATTATTAATGTATTTTTATTTCCGATTAATGATAAATGTTAATGCAACTTTTTTTTTTGTGGAAACCATCCCTCCTTCTATATATATTTGTTTACAACAAAGCTCTGCATCTCTTCTGTCCCTACGATATATTCTGTGCGGCCCTCTTTGCTTCTACATATGGCCCGCAGGCTGCAGCTCCTAGATTTGCATAAATCCTTAAAGTATTCTAAACCAGTGCGCCCCCTGTAGTTTGCTCCTCTATTACTTCATATAGGAGACCCTCGTGACGCATTACGTGTCCAATCCACCTTGAATGTCTTTCGGGGGTGTCTTAAGGTGCCTTCCTCCTTCGATTATACTGAGAACCTTGCATTTTGCGATGCGGTCTCTCCAGAAAATTTCCAGAATTCTTCTTTAAGAATACATCTCGAAAGCTTTAGTCTCTTTTTGTATTTTTTTGGATGGGCACCATATCTGAATCGATTTTCTGTATTATATTCAAAAGAGCAGTATTGTCTGTAAAATAGAACCAGAACCCTGGACGAGCGTTTTCGACTCGGTGGTTCCTATCATTAAAAAAGTCGAGTGGAGAAAAGTCCACCTCGTTATGTAGTGGTAAGCGTGTTTGCCTATCATGCTCGAGGTCCCGGATTTGATTTCTGGATGGGTCAACATGGAGTATTTGTTTATAAGGTGGTTTTACACTGCACTATTTTACAGCCTTTGGATAAGCACCTAAAACGTAATACTGATCATCTTACCGTCATGTAACACATACACTGCATTTACTTTTCTAATGCAGTTTCATATGCGCCACCAGGTACGGATTGGGGTTCAATGATGATGATTCAAAAGACCGCGATGTTTCGGTAGGTTGGTCGTAATATATAAATTTATAATTAAATAATGCAGTGCCTATTGCACTGAATGGAGCTTCTCGCTACTATTTGTGGCCCTGTTATAAGTCCTGTGAGGGATATAGATCTGGTGGCTTCCAAATAAAATTTCGAGGCTTTTAAAAAAAATTGTAATCATTTTAGCAATCATTAATCATGTCCAATCAATTTAATTCCAGTGAGTGAAAAATTCACTTCCTTCTTTTCCACAATGCAATAAAGTACACATTATGTTCATCTGGAATACATTCTTTCAGCACAAAGATGGAAGCTTTTCTCGTTCAGCAACAAGCATTTTTCCTTGTATGTGAGCACCGCCAAGGAGACGTCTGTCCTCTGATACGATGTGGGGTATCTGGTTGGTAAGCGGCCAATTGCACTGTAGTGGATAGTTATTGGATTTAAAAACAAGCAATTACCCGCCAAGTTTCTATTTTAGAGGCTTGTCAGCAGGTTGAAAAGAAGGGATATGGAAAGGGACAACGACCAGACCAATCAAGAAAAAATCGTTCCTAGATTTTTTTCTTGCAACTTGCTGGAATCGAACCCGTGACGCCAATTTCAAAGTTGGCCATCTAACCAACAGCGCTATGACGTTTGTCTTGAAATCAAAACCTTTTTTTATTGTTTTGTAAATGAAATATAGCAATGCGATTGTTTAAGCAGTATCTTTGTCACGGATATAAGACATCGCGTAAATCCAAACACGTGCAATAATTGCGCAGTCGCGGACTTGTGATTGCGCTTGCTGTTAGTAGAACATCTGCGTGACTGTCGCATCTCCCTCATTATTTCCCGGATCGGCTCTTGTTGGGGAAATTTTTATTAATATAATTGATTACAACAATCATATCGTTACTCTAGCTCGTGCTAGAAATAACAGTTTGCCACAGACGGGCAGCTACACTTGTGCCATCACGCGACAATAACTAATATGCACTCTCTCATTTTATAATAAAAACAATAACAACTTGAAAATATTGTACAATTTTTCTATGCCAGAGACTGGTAATTTATCAATTTTTCTATTAACTTAAATAAAAATTTTAAGTTTGACATTTTTAACAAGGAAAAAAGCTTAGTCATTGATATACAAATAAAATCAATAATCACAATTTATTTATTTATTACAAATTCTAGTATTAGATTTTTTTTTAAATTTATCAAGAAATAACCATATAAAAAAACACGAGTGATTTTTAAGCCCTCAGCTGACCTTAATTTTGAAACTTTAAAAAAATAAGCGACTCTGCATTGCATTAAAAAAATTCATTGTTTCAAACCATTACATCATACAATCAGACATTGTTTTATGTATTTTATTTTTTTAACTATTTGATGAAATTCTTTTTCAATTAGATAATAACTGTCAAGATCACGAGTGGTAGTCAAAAAATTATTATTCTCTACAAAAAGGCATTATCTACTTTCAAATACTAATCGTCATTTTCTTGTTCCTTCAGAAAATTCAGAGTTGGTTCAACAGTTCGAAATTTTTAAAATAAGTATTGTCGATTAATAATTAGACAAAACATAATTTGTTTTACGTAGTTTAATAATTTTTTTAATCTTTTATGATTTTACAAGTAACACTCCCCACGTAAAGTATGTCCCGTACGTCGGCCACTGCGCCAGCTAATGAGATGACATTGTCAGGTTACTCACTTGAGATTTTTTCGCCTCTTTTTGTTTTAATTTTATTTTTATTTCTTTTATACCGGGAACACGATACAAACGCAGCTCAGATACTCCGACATGAATCGATTGATTGCAACTGTTATTTATACATACGGCAGCACGGAGAACATTTTGGGACCGTAAAATTTCATTTCTTTTTGCTCAAAACGGAATTTTAAACGTCTTATTTGGTGTCGTGCGTGTGTACCTACGTTTGTTTTTTGCTCCTTTTGACGTTTTTAAAATGTCCCTGCTGATACATAAAATATCGACCTACAAAATTCACCAGCGTTGGTTTGGTTTATTCTTTTTTTCTTGATACGAGTTTTTATTTACTCATCAACGACCTAATTGAATCTTTTTATTTTTTTAATGAAGTTTGTATTGCAATATTTTATCACAATAACTTTTTGATTAGACAGATATCTTAACAGAGATGACAAAACTCTTAAGAGAGGGTATATTCATATCTCAGCGTTATATCTTGTGATGAGCTGGACTAAGTGATCACAGGTCATAAGACTTTATTCGTCTCCACTGAAAGACTAAGACTTTTTTTATACGCCTCCACTCACTTGAAAAGTCTAGGACTTGTCTATAAAGATACACGTATGTGAAAAATTTGTTTTAACCTTAAATTAGAATTTAAACAAATAAAAATATCAATTACGGTATATAGCAGGCTGATGATTTTGGAAATATTCTTCAAAAATATTTTATGCTTTAAAAAATACTTTTAAAAATATAACAATACTATATATTGACATTTAATGTATTATCTGTTTCTCTTTTCTAAATTAGCGGAATCTCTGGGCAAGATACATAGTAATATTTTCGTCTATATTATTTACTACGGATAAATTGATTAGGAAAATTTAGCTCCGTACGCTTTTAGGGAGGACATGACCAAAAGCGCATAACTAAGTTTATGGCTCTGTAACCTATACCTAAACATTTAAAATAAAATAAAATTCTTAGCATTAATTGCCTTAATTAAAAACTCTGGTAAATAATACAATTGAGAAGGAATATCTTATAACATATTGATAATGAAGTTACATTTTTATTTACACGGAACATCTAATTTTTACGATTTTGCTCAGGGTAATGTACAAAACCGTATATCCAATACGGTATTGCTTCAAAACCAATTAGCAACAAATTCACTACAAAATAATATCAGGACAACGGAAAATTCAAAAAAAGTTTTGTTACTCACCAGTGCGCAGTCAGTTCTCTGCTGTCAGTATTGCGACCTGCCACAGGGCGATGAGTCTGCGGAAATATTAATTTTAATTGTATAAGAAGATTTCTATGCTTTAGGTTTTATACGGATTTCCTCTGCAATACGTTTTTTATAGCTGTAACTTTTTTTTTTCAAATACATTAAAAAAAAATTCGTAACTTGTAATTATTTTTTTTAAAAATTACAATGTTTTCAAATCATAGAACAATAGCAAAATTGACACTGAGAAATTAAAGTTAAGATTTCCGCAAAATACTTAAATGTTATTTTTCTATCTTAACCAGCAACGTAAAACTTGAGTACCTAACTCTTTCTTTGTCTTGTTCAAAATCCCGATAATAGATGTTTTACGTAAAATTTAATATACATCCGTAGTTTAAATTATAACCATACAGAATGATGCGATTTATTGAAACATAAATCATTTCAATTTAATTTAATATATTTTTACAAAATGAAGATAATTTTGACATATTTTACATTCTGTTTAAAAACTATCAGATTTTCGAAAACTCAATTTTTGAAAGTAAGTTCTGCGCTTTTGAAACTGCCTCAAGCATATTTACACTTGAAAAACAAACTTATTCTCTACGAAATTCCGTCATTCACTTATAGGCAATCACGCCAAAGTATCAAGTTCCTCAATATTGTAAGACCTCATGAATAATGCAAATATAATTAACTTCGAAACAACTTGTTTATTTTTACATAAACAAAGTACCCGATTACGTTTTCTGAAAATTATTTTTTACTAATGCAAAATTGATGTGAGGATATTAAATAGCAAAAGATGCTCCGTTCATAAATTTTAATGTGCAATGTTCAAAATATAAAAAAATATCATCATCATCATCCCCCTTTCCGCACACAGTGTTGCAAAGGGCACCGCATTAGTTAACCAAATGCGGTGAATTTCAATCATCTGTTACGCGTAGGTAAGGTGATCAGTCTCAGGCTTTACGTGCCAGTCTAACCTCTCTCAAGAATGGCAAGCATACGTCAACCACTACGCAATGAGGCAGACTTATCTCCACTTATTTTCTTTATTCAGGATTTTCATCTGAAAACAGCCACCTAGTCGAAAGCACTCGTCCAGGGGTGCGGTTCTATTTTACAGACTAACCTGTATTCTCCATCCGCCTGGACAGAGAAAAAAATGTATAAGAATAAAAAACTGCGTATCGATCATCAAACGATAGTAATTATTTTGCCATTGGTGTTAAAATATTTAATAGGTAGGAAATAAAATAACAGATTTTTGTTTTTCAAAAAAGGTTTATTTATTCAATATGCAAGTATTAAATTTGGTATGTAAGACATTACTTGGGTATTTTTTTTTATAAATAAACAGCTAGTTAAACAATTTACAGTAAATAAAATATATTTTAATTGGTTATGAAACGAATTTTAGTAAACTAAAGTAATATCAGAAGTGAGTTGGTGTATCAAATACATTTTTTTAAATAAAAACGGAGACGGTTTTTAATAACAATAATATTTCATTTTTTTTAAAACCGAAAACGATATATCATAAAATTATAGTAAAATGTAAATGAATTTGAGTTAAAGTTATTCCTCACGGTTGTCGGCCTCGTAGTGTAATGGTCAGGGTATTTGCGTACCATGCAAGAGGTCTCGGGTTCGATTCCCGACAAGGTTGATTTGAAATATTATTTTAAAGTGTGTTTTTACACTAGAATATTTCATAGTCCCTAGACTGGTGCCTGAAGCGTAGGACTAAAAAACCTTTTCTTTATGTAACAAAAAAATAGCAAGAAATGCTGCGATTGGTGTCCTAATGCAGTGCCCTATGCACTATTAGGTGCGGAAAGGGAATGATGATCATGAATAAATTATTCATCGCTCCGATCAAAACGAAATAACGATTATTCAACTCTTATATTATGCCAGTACTCCTATATGAATGCGAATCCTGGCACCTTATCAAAACTCAAAACTCCAAACTCCAAACATCTAAGTTTTCAGAGCAAGTGCTTGGGGAGAATATTAGGTGGTTCGATTTCATAACCAACATTTAATCCGAGAACGGACGCAAAAGCCTCCAATAGCGAGTGTTTTGGGGGTGCGGCTATGAACCTGGCTTGGACACGCGCTGCGATGCCTCAGGAGAGCCTTAACCCGAGTTACCTCTTTTTCACATCTGCTGACTTCCGCTTTATTCGGCGGAATTAAGGGACGCACGATGCACGATTGACTTGGCGATAATGCTGACTGGCGATAAGGTCTCAGTCAGTTGAAGAATAAAAAAAATCTAATTATTTTTTCTTTCCCGTTTTTTTAAATTATTTTTAAACCATATAATACACGTATAAATATACATGAATTTTATTTCCAGGAGTCACTACAACTCATTTCGGGACTTATTTACGCCTTTTTTTTAATGCGCATATGCAGAGCAACAAACAAACCACGCAACTTTAACATCTTAATAGCTAAATACATCTCAACAACATATCAGCTAAAAAAGTTTTCTTACACAAAAAAAATAAACATATTAAAACACTTTCGAGAATGGAGGAAGCTGTAAATCCAGGACTAAGGGAGATAAGATCGTTAACATCACATGCGACGCAGACGATGCAACCATGTAGCAATGGGAATTCCTGATGATTAGAACATATCTTTCTCAGTTAGTAAAACAAAAAGTTCAAATATTTACGTTTTAAAATCTCGAGCCTAACGAATAAAGCCTTGGCAGAATCTGGAGTGGTATTCCATACACTCTCGCGGCCGTATTATTTCGCGTATTCACATACAAAATACACGAGAAAAATTGTTTTCTCGCGCCACGAGAACGGTTTAGAATAGTACCATTGCATTCTTAAGAAATATCCTATGGCAAGATAAACACGTGAAGATTGGAAGCAAGATTCAGATATACAAAAAAGTCTGCAAGACTAATCATTGTGTATGCAATAGAGACGAGAGTAGATACAGTAAGAACAAAAAAAAACAAATAATTGCTTAGAATGTCAGAGATAAAAGTACTAATGAAATGAAATCAAAAATAAATATGAAAATAACATATTCAAACGCTTTAAGCTGAATAAATTCAGTAAAAGACATTTAGATAGATACAGGAAAGTTTTTTTTTTAATTCTCTTTTTTAATTCAAAAAAGTAAATTGAAGTATTATCACTAGGCGATTAAGGATGCACAATACGTTTTCTCTTCCGGTATTCAATAGCAATATTGCGCACTGTAACTCCTTATCGCGAATCATGAGGTTGTATAATGCTGTGAAACAGGGTTTTGATGTTGATGTATTTAGTCCTAATCCACGCAAATATAAAAAAATCCTTGTCCAAAAGGTTTGATTAAAATGTATAAATTACTTCTCGTTTAAATTGAATTTTATTAAAATAAATACAAATTTTAATAAACTGCATTCAGTATGTATACTAAAGATTAAATTTTAATTTATTTAACATTTCAAATTTTTGTTTTCTGATTATTGGCGTTCACATATGAAAGATAATTAGTGTTATATTTTTTTTATTTGATAAATTGTATGTAAATGTATGTATATAAATTGTATGTATATAAATTGTATGAAAGATAATTAGTGTTATATTTTTTTTATTTGATAAATTGTATTTATATTGTGATATCGTTTAGTGTATGTGAATTAAAAACAAGTAAATTAATATTTATTAAGATTAGTTTAAATGTTCGACCACAAAGTAAATGCTTTCATCATAAATAATATTCTTCTTCCTATGGTACCACTCCACTGCAGATGTTGAATATTATCAGGGCAGTTATTTTATTTTTCCCGCATGATAAGGATTTTAAGCTACAGTGGAACTGGTGGGTTTTCCAAATAGGTTGTCTTTATATTCAAATTACGTATTGATTTTATTAAAATAAAAGCATTAACAAAAATACAGGATACGTTGACATAATTCATTCCAATGTCCGTCTTGCAAAACAAATCATTTTATAATGTAACAACTTTTTACAGTACGCTTGTGTTACAAAAATATTCCTTACCTTTCCTGAAAATGTTTAAATTGAATAAAGTACGAGGTTTGTTCAGAAAATAACGATAGTTTTTAAATTTTACGGATTTGAAGCTTTCGGTCCTCAAATTGTAAAATTATGTCGGTGTACATGCCCCTGAAGAATGTTAAAATTTTCAACTGTATTCATTGTTCACTTTGTCTGTGGCAGCCGCTTAGCTTAGACGTGTTTGGCGTGCTCGGCAATTTTCGTATTGGCGATCTAGAATGCCTCCACTGGGACAATTAAGCCTTAGGTTCGACGTCATATTCGTAAACCTATGTTTCGTTACCTGTTATAACACGTTTCAGTAATTCTGCATCGTCGTTGACTTCATTTACTGACACCTGAGCAACTTCCATTCGACGCTGTTTTTGTTCGAAATTTAAAAAAATTGGAACAAAGTTTGCTGCCACGCGTTTCATACACAAAACCGATGAAAAAGTTTCATGGCATGATCCAATCAATATTTCAACATCATCAGTGACTTCTTTGGTTGGGATTCAGCGGTCATTTACAACCGTTTTTTTTTTAATTTTATTTTTTATTCATAAATTTTATAAAAAGTACATGTTTTTGTAAAATTCTAAACATATCTACCTTTACACATCTAGTAAATGTTATCACTGTAACTCTCCAAAAGAAGATACTAACTCTTGTGCTTGGAGAGTGACTTACATTGTTTTAGTTGTTTATTAATAAGAGTTTATATTATTTTAAATACGAGTACATGAAAAAAAAATTCAAAGATAGGATATTTAAAGAAAAAATATAAAATAATAATACATTCATACTAATTAAAATTTAATGTTGTTTTTACACGAGTTCAAAAAATTTCTTCAGATTAACTTTAAATAAATGATTTATTATTTTGATTTTAGTTCATTTACTTTTTCCACGTTTTCATCGGTTGTTGATGTGCTGGGGCGTCCGGGCCGTTCGTCATCTTCAACGTTTTCATGGCCATCTTGTAAACACTTATACCACTCGTAAACTTATGTTTTACTTATTTTTACGCCTTTTTCAACATTTAACACACTTTGTTCCACTGAATTTTTTTTACACAAAGTTTTTTAACAAATTATTTTTAACAAATTCACAACGCTGCAGGAACGGCGAGAAAGGGGTGATCTAATAGAGACATATAAGATACGCAACAGTCACTATAGCTGCTAAAATTTGGATCCCATGTTCAAGCTTAAACAAGATGCTCGTCTTTGAAGTCACAGTATCAGACTTGAGAAAACGGGATTCAATCTAAATCCACGGAATCATTTCCTGAGCAATAGGGTTGTTGATGGTTGGAATTAGCTGCCACAAGAGCTGATCTCAATCTGTAGTCTCAGTGGGGTCAAAAATGGACTAGATTTGTTTCGGAAAAGTTAAAGTGCGCCAACAACTAACTTTCGTTTAAATAGATTTTAGCATATCAGCTTTAAGCTGCTCGCTTAAAATTAATAATAATAATAGCAATTAAATTCTTTGATCCATTATTTTTAACTAATGAAAATTGCCCAGTTCATAAAAACACGTCTAACCTTATCGGCTGCCACAGACAAAGTAAACAATGAATACTGCTCAAATTTTTAGAATACTTCAGAAGCATGTAAACCAACATTTTTTTTTAAAATTGACAATCGTACTCTCCAAACCCGCGAAATTTAAAAATTCCAGTTATTTTATGAACACACCTCGCATGTTTCGTATTCAAACATCAATAATTATGGAATAAAGCAAAAATGTTGTGTTCAAAAGTTGCCTTACCAAAAAAATAACAGGATTTTAATGAATGCGGCGCGATAAAACTTCGTTAGTATATTTTAGTATAGACGTTAATGCAAATAGCGTGAGTGCCCGAGGTTCAAGGTTTTACGTTCATTCATAAAAACCGGCTAAAACCACACGTCGATTTAACAAATATCCATTCATTCATATAGGTACCTACTTCAACACCAACACTCATGGGTATGTAATATATGTACATTGTACATATATCGAATATCAACACGAGCGTGAAGTGCTATAAAGGCAAAAATATTAATACAATTTATATATTCAACTTATATCAAGCGCCAAGAGTCTAAATATTGCATCAATGTAAATATTTGAGGGCATTGGAAGCAAAGATAGCAAACTCCTGTTTTAGTGTTTTCGAGAAAAATAACAAAAACTGTTACACTAATGCCAATAAGAGTCTTTATGTTAGAATGGTAATTTTCTCTGACATTTAACTTTAGCTTTTTAAGATACTAATAAGTTGGCTTTAATAAAAACACGAATTCAAAAAATATTCCTAATATTTGTATGGCACGGCCATTTTGAAAATTTAAATTTTAAGCCTGTCATTGGTCAAACAAAATGGCCGATGTATATTTTTATGATTGCTTAAAACTATTTTCAAACCATCAGAAGTATGATTTTAAACTGCATTTACAACTCAACTCATGAGTTTATAAAAATAATCTTGATAAACTACAGAATGACATCATAACCAAAAAAAATGTTTTTGGAGGTTGCTATCTTTGCTTCCAATGCCCTCATTTAACAAGAGTAATAGAAGTACAAACAGGTATACCAGGTATAACAGGTATATATATCGGCGGCCTCCGTGGTGTAGTGGTCAAGACGCTTGACTCACGCACGGAAGGTTCCGGGTTCGATTCCCGGTGAGAACACAAAAATTAAAATTTGATTTTTCTCAAGCCTGGGTGCTCTGTGATGTAATTCACCACTGTAATTAGGCCTCCTGGCCTGTTGTGGTGCAAAAAAAAAAAAATGTAAAAAAAAAATCATGTTACAATATGGATGGAGAAGGTTTTAGAGAAAAGATCATTAATTTCTAGACATTTACAGGGTGCTGTCATTGGCTGGTTTAATTGGCCACATTACACACTGTGCCACATTCACCATTCCGCTTGTAACATCCGATTTTTTTAAATTCTTATTTTTTAACGTTTTTTTTCTGAATTGAAAGAGCTAACACTTTTATGGATGCTAGTGAGATTCATCTGACTGAATTCTTTAACCCATATAACTAGGTAACGCATGAAAATATTTTTCAATTTTAATACATCTCGGAGCAGTTTGCTTAAACAACAATAGACAAGGACTGTATTTAAACCCCCGTGGTTATGTTTTCAATACATCAAGTATCATTACATTGATACAAAGAAGCATACAATTTTTGTCTCCAAAATATTTAATATTATTTTGCTGAATTTTTTTTTATTTATAAATCATATAACCCAAAGTATTTTACAAATATAATACATTGAATGACATTTCTGGGAGTAAAAAAAACTCAATTCGGGACATAAATAATATTAACATTAAAAAAAAAAACATATTGAGAACAACAAAGAAACAAAGCAAGTTTAGCTTTTTAGGTTTTTTTTTATTGTTATCGGGACCATTGTAAAAAAATGCTTTAACATATTTATAAGCAAAAAGTATATTAAAAATTTAAATTCTTAGGCTGGCAGTTAATACCATAAATAGTCTTGTTTGGTAAATAATTTACTCCTGAATAAAAAATGTCTTTCATAAAATAGGTTTTACCCTGTTTAGACATAATTATTACTCCTTCATTCACACCTAATGCTGCATAGGAAACTGTAGTGTTACAACAATCGCGCCGTATCTCGATTATCTGTAACATGATCATAAGATGATCAGTCTTACGCTACAGGTATTTATGAAATAAATTGTTGCAATATGGCTTTTCAGTACCGAAGTTTGTAAACAAGTATAGCCAAAAAACACTTCATTATGCAATTTCTAAAATTTTCAACAGGATTCCTAAGCAGATCTTGAAAGAAAATGTTGACAAAATTTTAAGAAAAAAATAATTAATTGGCTAGTTTGTAACAAGGCTTTATATTGATTATTATTTTATGTTAACCGTCATCTATTGAAATTTTTGCAAATATATTTTATGTAAAACATATCTTTTCGTTCTTAATAATGCATTTATTAATTTTTAAATTTCTATAATTTCTCTTAACGTTTTTATTTATTAACGAAAAATAAGAAATCTGCTTACAAGCCGGTTTTGCGGTTGAGTGGGTTTTATTATTTTTCCTTTTATATTCTCTGTTCATGTTTACTTTCTTAAATAAAAATAAATACAAAAAAAACACTTCTTCAACGAATCATTTTATGTTAACCTTGCTGGAAATCGAATTCAAACCTTACCACTGCACCACAAAGCGCACTATTATAATGGCTTAAAGTAGACATGCGTACATGCATGGTTTTTTGTACCTTAGTCAAATTTAAATTATATTACACAAGTTAATTTATATTACATAAGTTAAATTATATTACATACGTTAACCCTTTAATGACATTCATTTAACCAAAAATATATTTTTATGTATGTTTCTTATGCAAATACCGAATAGAAAAATAATAGAAAAATAATTGATATTTTTCTGTTTTCATTTCATATTTTAGTTTACATCGGGTATTAAAAGGTTAAAAAGACAAGAATGTAATGAAAAACTATTCTTATGAATATCTTTATAAATAATAATGAAAGTTAAAAAAAATATTATAACCTCAAATCTTTGAAAAAACAAAGAAATCACCCTTTAGACTTTAGCTAAATTACATTTTTTACAGAATATGTGACACTGAATTTTTCCTTCAATTTTTTTCTTACCCTGTAGGCGACTTTTTATACATTGATTACCGGCATGTAGCAAATCGTCTACATTGGGCATTGTAGGGTTAAATTATATTTCATAAGATTTTCAAATCCCATTCACCAAATACAATAGTGATGTAATATTAGGTGCTTACCTATGAAATGGCTGTTTTGTTAACAAAACTTCTTTTTTTTTCATATTAAAATCATGCATAAAATTGATAAAAAAAGTGCCCTATATTATCTATATAGTTTTACCGTTTCAATGATGGTTGGTTAATGTAATCACTGCAAAAGTCCTGTGGGCGGGAGTCGAAAAATTTTGTGATTGCATTTTTCATTGAATTTTTGGAGTTCAATTTATATCTTGTAAAGTTGTCAATATCTCGAAAAAAATGGTAGACAGTCGGAGCATGGTCCAACGAGTGTGTTATTGTTTTGAGCTTTGAATGCTCACGGTTGTCATCCAAGATTCATTTCTCATCAGAAGTAACAATTTAAATCAGAATATCCTCGTTATTGTGTCGGCTCAGTGCCCACTGCTCAAACTTCTTGCCTTTGACGACTTTATGTAAGTGACTGAATATTGTTTTGTCACTTAAGTTGAAACCAGCTGATAGCTCAGTTCTAGATTAAGATGAGCCCACTTCCACTATCGCTTTCGATTCCTTGTCTTCAACATTTGATTTTTGACGTCGAAATTTCCCAAGCGGAAGCGATCAAATTAATAGTAAAATCGTCCAGCTTAGGCTAGCGGTGTTAAGCCTCTGCGCATTAATGTTGCGTGCCGTCTGCGCCACGTTAGTACCGCAACGGAACACATATTAAAAAACAATACAAATTTTCATCTTATCCATCAATAAATTCATAAAAGTATTTGAACAGCATTAACGACGAAAAAACAAATGCCATGTTTACTTTAAAATGATTCGTTTAAAGGAAAAAAATATTTTAATTTATATTTCCTACGCAAACGAAAGTTAGCCATATTTTTCTCAGCCAGTTTGTAAAAATTGCAATTTCATAGGTAAGCACCTAATAAATAATATATGTTTCATCACAATGCCCAAAAATACTGTTTACACAATGCTAATTTATTGCAATTTACAATTCTTCCGCCTGCCAATAGGCAAACGGCGAAGCATTTCATTATTTCGCGTTTCATTTTTTTAATTTTTGTTTTGTTATAGTTTGTTTAACATTTTTACAATGTACGAGTAGTATTTTAACATATTTTAACCAACCGAAGGAGAAATATTGATAATGACGTTATTTCTTGCCGTTGGTGTAAAATCATGTCCCTGAGCAGGGGGACGACGATATCCGTCTTCAAATCTGTCTAGAAGAATAATTCAAGCATAAATTAGAAGTATCCTATATGTTTATTTTGTAAAATATGTCATTTCGCAGTTTACAAGCATAAAAAATCACTTATGTAATATTTTTGTGTAAATATTTATGCGTTTAAAAATATTAAAAAAATAAGTAATATTTTAATTTATCCTATGTACTGCTTTCTTAATTGACGTTGTACCTACATATTTATTAAAAACTAGAACCTTAGAATTAGTTATTTGTCACATTATTGATAAACATTTTAAACTTACAATTTATCACTATATGAATTTCGCAATCGATAATATTTTTGAAATGTGTTTTTTTGAATGACATTTTATAAACAAATACATGTCATATTATTTTGAAAATAAAACTTTGTTATTAGTGTTACACGTTTTTATTATTTTACAAGAACACTACTATAGTTTCGAGAGAGCACTCCTCACATGATGATATAAAACTTTTATGACTTTTAAAACTTTTATATCACCCGTAAATGGAAGAAGTGCTCTCTCGAAACTGTAATAGTGTTCTTGTAAAACAATAAAATTATGTAACACGAATAACAAAGTTTTATTTTCGTAATAATTTAAAATGAAGTGTTACGTAGTTAATGCCGATTTGATGAATATAATACATGTTAATTATTAAACTGGATATATGTATATACCTACTATTAGCTAGTAAGATTTGTACGTGATTATATGACATTGGTAACGTTGAATTTATTTGACTATTCTACCAATTTATCGAGTAGCCATCAAGGCCTCTTTGTAAAATATAATAAAAAACAAATAACATGCCCCTTCTAAAACAAATGTGTCTGAAAAAAATGTTGGTAAAAATACGCTGGGAATCAATTATACTCGACATATTGTAAAATCTCTTATGTACACACTCGAGTTTGATTATGATAATGGCGTCGCGTCGAGTTTCGTAACTATTTTTTATAAGTGGCTTTTTCCAAGATGGATCTTTACTTTGGCGCCACATTTATTCAAATAATGCCCACTCACAGAGTTAAAAAAATAACAGGTGACTAAGTTACAACCACAAGTGACCGGCGAAGTGACTTATTCACAAAATCAATACGAGTATCTCGTATCTACGTTTCGCCTCAGGGTTATTCGTAAGAGATCAATTTTCTAAGACCGGCCGTTTGCATATTATAACGTCTGTTTCCATCGAGAACTTGTTTTCTCGGAGATACGATTAATCTTGGCGTTCTGTAACGGCCTTAATACTATCGTAATAGACCGAGAGACGGATTTTTGCGAAACACGAAGAAAGTAAATCAACACAATCCTGAATATTGATCGTCTTATGCGAAGATAAACTTTAACATGTGTCTGGGTTATCGTCAACTGATAGTAACAAGTCTCTTTACACTTGTAGAGAGATCAGGCATTTTGCATAAAATAATTCCAAACTTCACTTTACAACAAATTACTTTCAACGTACAATGTTCAACCACCCAAGGGCCAACTGCGTAAATGTATTGTTAAATCAATCATATAAAATAGCTTTAGTCCGTTTATGTACTACGGTGATATTATTTGTTTTTGCTTCTCTTCACATGGACGTGATTGGTGGCTTCCGTAGTGTAACGGCTAAGACATTTGACTCATCATGAAAGGTTTCGGGTTCGATTTCTGGTCAGAACACAAAAATTAAACTAAATTTTTCTCAACCTGTGTGTTTTGTAAATTAATTCACTACCATGATTATACACTATAGCCTGTTGTGGTAAAAAAAAAAAAAAAAATAAAAAATAATTGAATAAAAGATAAAATAAACAAAAAATTTAATTGAAGGAAAATTTTAAATAATGAAATTTTTAAATAAATAAAAATTTAAAATGCACAAAAATACAAAAGTGACGGTAATGATTTATTTAAATAGTTTAGTATACTCTCACTTCATTATAATTAATGAATCCTTACTTTTATATAAAACAATTGTTATGAACAGTTTTAACGTTTTACTTTTTCCAAAAAATGAGGTTGGTAAACATTACAAATAACTTTCATTTTTAAATGAAATATTTACATAAATACCCTAATAAAAAAATTCTAAATAATTTCTGGGTACATGGATTTCATGATTATTTAATAAATACTCTAGCATTGACAATAATTAGTTTTAATTAAGTTTTAGTAAAATGTTACTACTTTAAATTTGCAATTTAAAATCATCATATTATAATTATACCAGACTTAGACTATAAAACTTAGTAAAAATTAATAGATAAAGAAATTTATATGAGAATATAACCACTTACCGACTTTTTAGTCTACCGGTTTCGAGACGTACCCGTCTCTTCATCAGTACACTCACTACATCAACATTCAAATACTAAAATACACCTTCACCATTACCATCACCGTAGTATATATATATATTATTTCCAAAAATACCATACTAATAATAAAACAATCGGGTAATTCCACCTCTACCCCCCCCCCTCTCATCACCGTATCAATTTTTCAAAAAAAAAAAAAACTAAGCTTAGATCATGTTTAGACATGGTGGTGTTCGCATCCTATAAATATGCATGTGATTGACGTATTCTGACGGATACGTCTCGAAACTGGTAGACTAAAAAAGTCGGTAAGTGGTTTTATACTAATATTTACTAACATTATTTGGTAACATAGGTAAATAAATTGTACAAATAACTTTTATTTCAAGAGTAATTAAAGTAACATTATCGTGCATAGCTTTCTTACTTGTAATTGACAGTTAATCGAAACACTTTGCTTTTCTTTAAGTAAAAATTCCTAAAAACAATAAAAACCTTACTTTTTAATATCATGTTTCAATTATTGTACACTTATACCTATTTTATTGTTATTACTTATTCGTACTGAAGATTTTATTTCTCGTAGTATTATTCAAACAAATGATTATTTATTTCATTTCAAGATGCTCTTTTTAAACAGCTTTATTCATGTCGATGAAATTTGAGAAGTCTTTACACAAATCCGTGTTCTGTACAAAATTTCTAACTGAAATCACAAGAAGATAATATTATGTTTACCTGCTTATTCAATATTCTCACTCCGATATATTTTGAGAAAGAATAAACTATGAAATCGTATTTGAATAATATAAACATTGGTACTTAAAACTGAATAACTTATTAACATATTACAACAGAGATGAAGAACATTTAAGAGAAGGTTATTTAGAAGTCTAGGCATCTACAGGGCTTATGACCTGTCAATGGCTGGTTTAAGTGGCCATTTTACACACTGTGTAACATTTACCATTCTGCCTATATTTGAACATCTATATTCCTTCAATTCTTTCATCTGTTGATGTTTGTGAAGTTAAAGAGCTGAAACCTTTATTTATGCGGGTGAGAGAACTCCCCAGGGAGTTGAATCCAGTCCTTGTCTACAAAAGTTTGGACAAACTCAAAATATTGTTGATAAATTACCTGGTCCATGAAGAAGTATAGAAATTGAAAAAATAACATTTTCAGGCGTTGCCTAGTATGTATGTGAAATAATTCAATTAGATGAATCTCAGCCGCATAAATAAAGGTTTCAGCTCTTTAACTTCACAAACATCAACAGATGAAAGAATTGAAGGAATATAGATGTTCAAATATATGCAGAATGGTGAATGTTACACAGTGTGTAAAGTGGCCACCTAAACCAGCCATTGACAGGTCATAACCCCTGTAGATGCCTAGACTTCTAAATAACCTTCTCTTAAATGTTCTTCATCTCTGTTGTAATATGTTAATATAAACAGCTCCCCAGGGAGTTGAATCCAGTCCTTGTGTACAAAAATTTGGACAAACTCAAAATATTGTTGAATAACTTATATCTCAAACATGAAAAATAGATACCTGATTCAGAGTACGAAAAGCTTAAAGATTAAAAAATACTAACGTTAAATCCATGTAATTTTTTTAACTGGATTTTTTTACAATTAATAACATTTAATTATACACCATAAACATTCAAATACGTGCAAGAAAACTTGATCCGAAAAATCATTCATTGTCTATTTTAAAAGTCTCGCCAGCATAATATTTTTAAAAAAACTCTTATATTCCTTCGCAGTTTACAAATACATGAACCTAGTTCCTACTTAAGTAATAATTTACAAAAATAAAAAAGGCAAGTAAATAAAAGAGTTTTCCGATGACGATTGATGTATAATTGTATTTTTACCTACCCTTATGAATCCCTGTAGCTCAATCACAAATAACTATCGACGTGCTTAACAACATGCCAAGCATTTGAGCGATCACGAATTAAGTACGAGCGAATTAAGTCACAAGACAACGAGTGTGTAATCTCTAAGTCAACTTGTGTTGATTTTTTTTTGTTTTCCTTGTAAATAAATACAGTTTACTGGCAAAAAAACGGCGTTTACTTTAAAAAATAATACAATATTTGGCATTTGTAGAATAGCAAGGAGTATATAATACAAAAAAGGGAAAAATTTAATTACAATTACTATGACGATTGCTTTTCTTGACATTTGGCTTGCCAACCGCCGGCTAAATGCAATAAACAGCATGATAAATAAATAAAAATTTTTAAAAAATAGCCGTTTTTGAATATTTTCCATATTTACACCGGTAAAAAACAAATATGTGATTGCGCAGCAAGATTATACGTCGCGAAACATAAACATTTTGACATTTAATATTACGTGTTCACGAATGTCGCATTGTGATCGCAAATACGAAAAACAACCATGGTGAGAAATTGTTATCACGTCAAGGTTCGTAGGTTTTCACGGCCTTCAGAATACAGATAGTGTTTTTCTAGGTTATTATGCCGTGTTTGTGGGCTTTGTATTGCCGACGTTTCGGAGCACATTGCAGTGTCCATCTTCAGGGCTGAATGTATGAGTGTAGTTTTTAGTGTGTTTAATTGTGAGGAAGGAAAAAATCCCATCCCACCAATAAGATTGATAAAGGAATAAGGGAGTTAGTGAGGAAATCTAATATTCCTAAAGACTTACATTGGAAGATATTTACACAAGCTCCGAAAACTCCAGCACTATACGGACTACCAAAAATACACAAAGAAGGCACTCCTTTGAGGCCAATAGTAAGCACTATAGGTGCTCCTACATACAAACTCTCACAATACTTGGCAAGTCTCCTTCAAAAACACACGGGAAAAACCACTTCATTTGTCAGAGATTCTTCACATTTCGTGGATACAATAAAGGAGCTAAAAGTTGAGAAGGATGATATATTAGTCAGTTTTGACGTAGTGTCACTTTTCACGAATGTGCCCCTGAATGACGCAATGGTACTTATAAGAGAGATTTTTAGTGAAGACATGTGCGCTTTATTTGAGTACTGCTTAACAAATGGATACTTTTCTTTTGAAAATGAAATTTTTAAACAGTTAGAAGGAGTGGCTATGGGCAATCCTTTATCGCCGGTTCTAGCAAACTTTTTCATGGAGACATTTGAAGAAACGGCCTTGGACACAGCTCCATATGCACCCAAAGTATGGCTTCGATACGTAGATGACGTATTTGTCATTTGGAATCATGGTGCAGAAAGATTAACAGTGTTTTTAGACCATCTAAATAATCTCCACCCGGCTATACAGTTTACTATGGAAGTAGAGGAGGACAAAAGCCTATCTTTTCTAGACGTCAAATTAAGCAGAAAGGAAGATGGCAGACTGGGACATACGGTGTATAGAAAACCCACACATACAAACCGGTACCTCCATGCTACCTCACATCACCACCCATCTCAAAAATTAGGCATCATAAACACGCTGGCCAGAAGGGCAACACGTATTTGTGAAGAAAGTAACCTAGAAGAGGAATTGAATATACTGACAAAAGTATTAGAAAGTAATGGCTATGAAAAGAAGGATATAAAAAGAAGAATAATGTCGGTAACAAATCCAAAGAATATTTCCAAGATGGATGATGC
Source organism: Micrasema longulum (assembly GCF_059751315.1). Classification (NCBI taxonomy): domain Eukaryota; kingdom Metazoa; phylum Arthropoda; class Insecta; order Trichoptera; family Brachycentridae; genus Micrasema; species Micrasema longulum. Next base: position 141,086 of record NW_028277619.1, read on the forward strand.
TAATACGGATAAAAGAATAGCGTTCCTTCCCTATGTCAAAAATGTCACGGATCGAATTGCAAAAACGCTTAAGAAACGGGACATAAGGACAGTGTTCGGTACGACCTCAAAAGTAAGAAACTTACTAAAATCAGTAAAAGATCGGGACCCACTTGAAACAGACGGAGTATATAAATTAAATTGCAAAAGCTGTGAAACAGTCTACATAGGGCAGACTGCCAGAAACATAATGACAAGAATAAAAGAGCACAAGAGTGCATGCAAGTTGGGCTACCCGGATAAATCAGCTCTTGCAGAGCACTACATAGAAACAGGGCATAATTTCTCATTTGAGCCAAATGTCCTTGGAAAGCCCAAAAATCATCAAGCCCGTTTAATAAAGGAAGCCATAGAAATATACAAGCATCCTAATAACATAAACAGGGATGATGGGTTACGACTACGAACCTCATGGTACCCGGTGCTTCCAAAGCCCACGGTACAAACTCCACACACTTAACCACATACATTGCCCGACTGCGACACGGTACAAATTCCTCACAATTAAACACACTAAAAACTACACTCATACATTCAGCCCTGAAGATGGACACTGCAATGTGCTCCGAAACGTCGGCAATACAAAGCCCACAAACACGGCATAATAACCTAGAAAAACACTATCTGTGTTATCACGTCGCTTATTAGCACGTCGATATTTATTTGTGATTGAACTACTGGGGGTTAGGAGAACATATTTTAAATAAAAATTGACGTTTATTTGAAACATTGCATGGTGGCCTTTAATAATTGAAACTAAAAATCGTAATAGTAGTAACATGAGCACTGCACATAGGTACTGTGCAGATATTGAGCCGAGAAGCATGCCACCGTCGCTGGCTATTTAGCTCCCCTACACCGGTCGGCTTCCGGTCCTCCAACATCGGCACAAATGCCTATAATATACAAAAACACCAATGTTTTATATGATAATCATAACACTGTATGGATATAAACATAAATAAATTATAAATAGCAGACAAGCAACAATAATTTGGATTTCAAATCTAATATCAATTTTATTATTTGCACAACAGGCCAGGAGACCTAAGTTAGTTAATTTTCAGCAAAAAAAAAACCCAGGATAGGGAAAAATAACAGTAATTTTTGCGTTCTCTCCGGGGATCGAACCCGGAACCGTGTGTGAGCCAAGCATCTTAGCCATTACACCACAAAGGCCGCCATAGACATCTAAATGAAAAAAAAACTTTTCTAGTTATTTACATATTACAACAGGGATGAAGAACATTTTAGAGAAGGTTATATAAAAGTCTAGGCATCTACAGGGCTTATGACCTATCATTGGCTGGTTGAAGTGGCCATTTTACACACTGTGTATTATTTACCATTATGCCTATATTTGAACATATATATTCGATCAATTCTTCCATCTGTTGATGTCTATGAAGTTAAAGAGCTGAAACCTTAATTAATATGTTTGAGATTTATCTGATTGAATTATTTCACTCACATACTAGGCAACGCTTGAAAACATTTTTCAATTTTCATGCTTCTTGGACCAATTGGAGTCTAAATTTTTGTAGACAAGTACTGAATTCAACCCCCTAGGGAGCTGTTAATATTAAAAGCTCTCTGGGGGGTGAATTCAGTTCTTGTCTACAAAACTTTGAACGAACTCAAAACATTATTTTCTAGTCACGTTAGTTTACAACGATACATGTATTTGATTGTTCGGTTTGTCTTTAATTTAATTAATTTGTCCGATTTCAATATAAAGTTTTCATCGCTAATTAATATTTATAAGATTTTTATTTATTACCCCTACCACCTGGTATTGCATTCGCAGTTATGTTTCAAATGAGCTCCATTCAAATGACTCCCGCCCACGCCTCGGTCGGATTTGAGGTCACCAGCTTTCCTAAAGCACTATTATGAATGGATGTAACCTCCGCGAAGTCAGAAAGAATGAATGGACTTCTAGTGGCACGAGGGAGGGGATATTGCCCATTCATATTATTATTATTATTTTTACCGACATACTCCGCACGCCGGATAAAAGAGATTACTGTCAAATGTACAAAAATGTTTATTATAAAGTGCCTTCTGTATATTTTGTACTTACGCGCTTTTTGGCACGCTGCATTCGCGGGTATTATGACAAAAGGAATTCAACACCGGGACGAATTTCTGAAATACGACCATAATAAACAATGTATTTTACTTATAAAAAACAAAAAAAATGTAAAAATACGTTTTCAGAAGCATAAACGATTTCAAATTTCTATATGCGAGGGGTAAACTACATTACCTCCAAAACTTAACTTTTCAGGAGAGACAAATTACTGATTTTTTAAACTAAAAACATCTTGTACTGTATGAGAGGCTGTAAAGCAAAAAAAAACATTCAAAAATACTTACAAAAATTTACATTTTAAAAATCTTAGGGAATACTGCATGTTTTCTTACTATCTTTAAGATCAAATTTGTTGTGGAGTTACAAAAAAAAGTAAATAAATCATTTTTGTTAATAAAGAAGTTAGCAGTTAATGCTATTTACCGTGTAATGGAGGGCGAAAAATTTGATTTCGAGATAGTAATAAACTCATTTGCATCATATTCGGAGTTATCATAATTTACCTCTTGCATGCAGATTGGTGAAAACTGCTAATTTATACCTGTGTATACTGTTTTATAGAAAGTATTACATGAATCTGTAATTAAACTATCATTTTACTAGGTTTTTTTTAAGGTTTATTTACAATATTTTAATAATGAACATGTTTATGGAATAATAACTAACCAACCAAACATTGTTCAAATGATACGCAGTTGGCAAAGGGGATATGAGTAGAACGTCATGCAATTAAGCATTAAAAATAAGATTTTGAACCTAGGATTTCTGGGCACAGTATTTTTGCTCCTACAAAACCGGGAATAATTATTATATAGTTAAAACGGCCGACTTACAGACTATTACATTCACTATTCCGACTTAAACAATTGAACATCGATATTTCTTTAATTTCTCTTTTGGTCGATGTTTTTTTTTAATAAAAAATATTTACATTCTTATATCTTTACACAAATATTAAACTTTTTGGGGCCATTTTCAACATAAGACAAACAACTCATTATTAGAAAATGGGATTTAATTTGGGGTAGAGTGGAGTTCGAACCTCGGACCTCTGATGCATGAGTGAGTCCGTAGCACTAGCCACGGGACTACAACCCGATTCTAAAAAAACTTAGTAATTTTTAAACGTGGAATCGTTTAATTGGCTTTGTGAAAGTTTAATATATTTATAATTTCTTTAAACTTTTCAGTATTCCCCAATAAATCAATAATTAATTGTTGCAGTTCCATAAGAATGAAGTTTTATCTTTAAAAACTACTAATTTATTACATTTCAACACAGACTATTGTATGTTTTCTCTATGAAATATTTATTAAATACATATACTGTATCAAGTTTGTTCTAAATTTAATATTACCATTTATCAACTTTTGAATGTATGTAATACGTATGTAGATCCGGTATGCCTAACGTTTTTATTACGCATAAGAAAATGTACACTAAATAATAAATTCAAAAATGTCTATGTATTGAGATTTCGTCTAATTTATCCAAGGTACTTCAAACCTGATGAAAAAAAAATACGTACCAAAAAAAATCTTAAGAAACAATATGATAGACGTAAAAAAGACCGGCATTAATCATCGATTATAACTATTAATAAATTTGAATGTCAGAAAAGTATTTACATGTTACTAATTAATTCTGTTTTTTGCCATCGCTATTTCCTGTGTGAATCACGAGGGATATTAAAATGGACTTATATGGAAAAAAACGTGTTTATTTGAATTTGCAGTTTGAATACTTGACTGACGAGTCCAAGTCGCTATGTCGCAAGTTGCGTCGCGAAATTATTTATTTGAACAACGAAATTTGTATAATCAAACTTGGGTTTGTATTGATTCATTTGTCACAGATGTTTGACTCGTGTTAACATCTTACAAAAGTTAATTAATGCGAGAGTTAAACAATAATTTAACCCACTATGTATGTCACAATGCCAAAAAATATCATCTTGTTTTTTTATTAATATAAGAGTAGAGTCTTCTATAGAAGCAAATATAAAATTATTGTTTACATTTGACTTTGCCTCAAAGCTAACATCAAAGAACGACCATTGCATAGTAAGGAATTCGTCAATTTAATAGGCTAAACATAGGAACTTACATTTTAAGATTTTTTTAAATACATACAAGCATAATATATTATGTAGTTTTGTAGAAAAGTTATGGACCCTTGAGCAATGACCCTTGAAACAACCAAATCCCAATCACAAACATATTTTTAACTATGCTTGTTATTTGCGTTTAATTTAAAAGAACACTGTATTGAAAAAACTATTTTTAATACCACATAAAACATATGTAGTACCGATGTTAAAAGTATTTTTATCAACATTATGTAGATTAGGAACAATTACAATATGTTTATTTACATAAAAAATAGCGTATTATAATGTATGTAATGTAATATTTAAAAAATCAGATTCTATTTTTTCCCAACTTGGCAATAATTTGTGATTTATAAATAAAATCGTTCTAAGATATATGTTATTCCAAAACAAGAATTATATTCCAAAACCGGGCTGTATTCCTGTGGCTAGTATCTCGGATTCACAAATCACGGGTCCGAGGTTCGAACCCTGCTCTACAACAAATTGAAATTGAAATTGATTTTCTCCCAGAGAGTTATTGACAACTCATTGAAAATGCCCGCAAAATTGAGATTTTTGGGTAAATCATAAGATTTATCAATTCGTAATTTGTTTCTGTGGATATCTGACATTAGTTTTATTATCTGCATATTTTATGTTATAGTTTTTACGTGTGTTACTGTTGATATCTCGAATAAATATATTTTTTTTAAAAAACGTAAATAAATAAAAATAATGATGTTCCGGAATACAATAGTAACTTATTTCAGCTCGACATTTACGTTTTAACCAAGGAGTATACGTATGATTAATTGTATTTATAATTTAGAACTTCGTGGTAATTCTTTTTTTACTTTTAGAAACTACTTTTTTCCCAACTAGCTTAAATATAATTAAGGTATTTTAAACAGCATTTACGATACATTGAAAATACCGTAAAATAGACATAAAATCAAAAAGGCATAATTGAATTTGCCAGGAATATATTCATTACAAGTTTATAAAATGACGTCTTCAAAAACCTGGCTAACATCTTATTCATTGTCTTGATTTCTCCATTCAAAACAAAGGACGAATTTACTATGAATGGTAGTTAATTGAATTAAACAATAGGTTACGTTGAACACATTCCCCGGAGCCCTGAAAAGAATACATCTTCTAAAGATAATGATATGCTATACATCACCACAAAAATATGTAGAGAAAAAAACAATAAAAAATGCGCGCACCACAAAATGGGCACCTCCTCTTTTATAATGTCTTTGCAGACGCCACACGACTTTTTACTTCACTATTCATAGACCTTTATCAAACAGACTATCACGGTGACTTGACAAAAATGATCGACGTAACATAAGTAAGTTTTTTTATCCAATAACTAGGTGAAGTGATTCTTTTTATGTTAAAAGTCAGATCTGCTCGACAGTAGGGGTCCCAGCTGACTATGAATAGTTTGTTATTTTTGTGGTTAAGACGCGACGCATGACAATACCATCTCGGAACATATAATTTTGGTGCCAAGAACTATCAATTAATATTTGATTTATTACAATAACCATTCAAGAGCCTATCGCTACAAAAAGTTGCGGTCGGGCAAGGCCATAAATTTTTTGAAACATTTAACATTATTTCTTTTTTTATACAGGTACGCCACTACTCAGATGCTCAGGAAGATCTAGTCAGTCAGGTGTTGAAATGTTCTGTGAGCTATATGGAATTTTAAAGATACGAGTATAACGGATAAAGTGAGTTTTTTTCAACGGGAATTATCGTTAAAATTGTTATATTTATGACGCATAAAGAATACATGTTAATGAACGTATTTTATTTGCGATTAAGTAAGGTTCAAACGTATAAAACTATTTATAGAATTCTAGTTTATCATAATAAGCTGCAAATAATGTGACGACACCTCAATAGCCTCAAATATTGTCTTTGAAAAATTATAAATAAATACAAATGAATTTTCCAATTACGAATTTTTAACGCCAACATTCATAATATTTTACCAATTACGCGTTGAAGTACCTATATTGTAAATGGATTTAAGTTGATTTTCCATTCATGAGATCGCTTTTAAGACGGCGATTATCTGTATGCTTGATGTCCAACATAATAAATGCTACAGTAATTTTCTTAGTTCAGTTAGGCAACATTTTAAAAAAGTATTAATTAAGTTTTGACAGATTGGGTATAATAATATTTGGTATTTTTTTTTACCTTTAGTAGGTACCTACTTCGCAGAAAATTAACTAAAGAAACAGTTTATTTCACGAAATACACAATACTTTTTACTTATTGTTCTAAATCAATTTAAAACGAAAAAGTGCATTTAAATTTTATAAAGCCTGAATTTTATGACATTCATTCAACATTAATAAATAACATAATAGAAGATAAAACTATTTTCTAACGATGTTTTGATACGCAAAAAAAATACTCGCAAATATCAGTGTAAACACTGAGTTATAATTAAATAGAGATGATGCTTTATAGAACGATATATTGAATTTATGTTTAAAAAATGAGCGCTGTCGCGTCAACATTGCCGTGCAAAACGCTTAGTAGAGTAAAAAAGACTAGCTGTCTATGCCGGTTTACTGCGAATTCAAAGCGGTATATCACGCCTTTTTACACTGTTTCACATTTGCTGACTACAAGTTAAGTTCCGGAACTTATGTTGAATGAAACATATGATGGTGCTTAGTACTTCATCTTGTGTATTCATATAAATCGATGAGTGTGAACTGTAAATAAAACATTATTATACCTTGTATAAAAAAGCTTTTTTTTAAATAAACTACTTATAACTGCCCCTTTTAACTTTGACCGAAGCTAGGGGGAACCAAATATATTATTTGTGGAGTTAGAAAAAAACGTTTACCGGAAACAAATTTTACTAGAACATTGGTATACTACAACAATAATTCATATTCACATGATTGGCTTGTAAATTTGTATAAAAATTAAGCTTGCATTTAATTTTTTGCTATAACAATTTGTCGTACATAATACAGATACTTCGTAATTTGCTTGAATTTTGTTTTCTTTGTTACACACTAAAACAGAGACCGCCTGTCTTTTGGTAAGTCACACACTGTATTATGTGTTAACTATTCTTTTAATAGTTGAATTTAAGAACATAAAAAAGTAAACTTAATTAATGTCAGTTTTTCCCAGACTTCAAAATGGGCACCAAAAGTTTTATGTTATGGTTTTTCGTCATCCGAAATAAAATTTTCTATGCTACAAGATAATCTGTTTGCTTTAAACGATACATGTATATTTTATTTGATTACAATCCTTCAAATTGTTGTGTCAAGTCGACGAAAGTGAGCATTTTTTGGCACCTTTTGTTCTGCTAATAAAGCTGCTTGCGATATTTGCGCAGTGCGCGGTAAAGATGCTATGAATTCAATGGCTCGGGTCTAAAAGGGCTAATGTTGTAAATCACAACATAATGACAGAGTAAGTTTACAGCTATTTTGTGACGTTACAATAAACTGTTAAGATATAAGTGTAAGTATTAAGAATAGTCCAGAAACTGCATACGCCCATCAAATTGAAGGCGACTAAACTACTCATAAATGAGTAGTTTTACGTTTTGACCATTAGTTTTTTTTAGACGTGGTACTCAGTACGCAACTCCTAAGTCTTTATAGATTTAAAAATTCACTTAGATAGACCGGATCTTGTCTTGGGGTAGTAAATATTTTTTTTTGTCCTAGCTTTAATTTTATTCAGTTGTATTTTATTTTATTTGTGCCTGTATCTATTAAAATAAATTATATTTACCATCGTTAAAATAGACTGCATAAGTTCGTCAAATAAATAAATAAATAACTATTTGTTTCCACACTACAAAATGCAATGTAGGATATCAGTTTCATAACGACAATTACCTTCAAATCACTGAAAAAATTCGGATAAAATATTTAGGCATTATAATTGACAACAATATAAAAAAGAAGGAGCAGATAAATAATATTGTAAATAGAATGAGGAAACTTAATAATATTATGCATTTATTAGATTAAGCATCGAAAAATTAAAATTAATTTACTTTACATTAGCCCAATGGGTGGTGCTTTTAAAACAAATATTTTACCTGTCGAAAAAAATGCAAAAATTAACTAAAAAACTTATTTTTTTAAAACCGTCTACTTCTCCCACTGTTCAATTATTTTAATAATTTAAGGTTTAAGATATAAAATTGTTATATAAAAATAAATGTTTGCTTCAAATACGTAAAGACATAATAAATATATAAGTGTTTCTACGTCACAAAACGTAAGCACGCGACCTAAAACAAGTGCTAACATCAATTAAAAACAACTACAGCACAACATTATAATACTTACAAGGGAATATTTTTCATTAATGCAACGAACAAAGAAAATAAAAAGTGCAGTCAGGAATACAACATATTTAAGAAAGAAGTGAAAAGTTATAGTTATAATTATTTTTTGTGTAGCACTGTTTAAAAACACCGTTTATTTATTTTTTGTAATTTATGTGTTATCCTCAAAATATCAATAATTAAAAATAAAATTAACAAAATATTGTGACACGTGACTCCGCATTATGTACAAAAGAATTGTTTTTTTTTCTTTTACGTAATGGGGAACGTTAATGTAAATATATGTTTTGAATTAATATAAAAAATGTATTAAGTAGTAATATTGTATGCTTTTATTTGTTATCTGAATAAAAATAAAATTAATAAAAAATTACTCTGAATTTTATGTGACAATTTTGTTGCCATAACATATACGTTACGTTCTTGTACGCCTCTTCGACTTGCGATCAGCGCGCTTGCCTACCATGCACGGGGTCTCGGGCTCGATTCTCGTAATGGTTAACATAAAATGTTTTGCACTGGAAAATCTCTTTTTTTAATAACCGATGCTACACGCATGATTATGGGATTTACCTTATGGTGGCTTATATGAAGGGCGTTAAAATTGGGAAATTTTAAAACATCTATAAGAATAATGTAATCTGAAGTTATTAAATAAATAAAATAACTATCATGGACAAAGGCTATTATGATACAAGTAAATACAGCTTTTGCTACCATTCGTGTTTGCAATATGGTCATGAAGATGAATAACAATATCCGACATATGCCCTCCATATAAAAGAACAGCTTTGTTTTAAACTACGTATATTTTTTGTGTTCTTCCAACCGATTTCAAAGCTACACAAACTTCGTATTTAAAGTATACTTAACTAATGAATTCTATCCCATTTTATTTTTGAAATGATTGCTAAATATTACATATATACATATGGAGCTTCGTCAAGCTTTTGTTGCCCTCCATATAATTTGCCAGACACACATTGAAAGGGGCAGTGAAAGTATTTGAATGAAACTCAATTAAAATCGTGAAATATATGAAGTACTCGCTTACTCGTTTATTGACAGAAAAACATTTCATTTCTGCATGAATGAAACCGATAAAAAGACCTACGGTCTTTAAAATGGTTCTGGGTATGTGGAGAAATATACTTTCACAGCAATATCTACGTCTCGGTAAACTGAATAAAGGGGGCTGTAAGTACTTTTTTGTGTAAAAATCGATATTTTTAATGTGTCACTTGTAATTTAATTTATATATCATGATGTGTAATATTTTATTGTTTTTGCATAAATTTATTCATGGTGTTTTTTTTTAAATTAAATTGTTTTTAAAAAATCGGTATGCGGGCATTAAGGAAGACGTGAGTAATAAAAGCTAGTATATATTTATTGATTGCATTCTGCTTTTTCTTAAAATTTTAATTCAAATCACTTGTAAAAAAAACAACGATTAAAATACTATTTATTAAAATCCCTCGGATTCTATAACTGCGGCTGATAGAGGTGAGTTTTCTCCCTGATAGCCATATTTCGCAGTTCCTGGCTGAAATATGAAGCGTTAGACATTTTGCTTGTGCCTCGCAAATAATCGAGAAATATAGTGCCTTAAGCAGTATTTAAAAAAAGATTTATTAATAAAATTGGCAAATGGAAAAATTGTTGTTCGTTTGACCTGTTCCTTAACAATATTATTTTAATCAACATAGAAAAACCGGTATTTTGTTGAATGAATCTCATAACGACTTTCATCATGCAATGGATCGTTATGGGTTGAGTATGATAATAGATCAACGTGACAGTCGACATTTTAGAAGGCAAATTTAAAAGCCTTCTCTCATGAATGGACTTTCAAAACAATAGTGAATACAATAGATTCAGAAAAACAGATTTTGATAGTCAGGACCGGGGGTAAAAAAGTTCACAATCTTTAAACATGTGACATGATTGGTAGAGATAAAAACACAGATCGTGTCTATAAATTGGTGAACCTTTGTAATAGAACATTGAGCTTTGTGGCAACTCTTTTAAGTTACTAAAAATGCGATTATGCTTTCCTAAATACCGGCATGGGATATCAAATTGGTAAGCATTTAATACCTGTACCTGAGACGATAAAACACGGGAGTCCATTTTTTACCGTTTTAAAGTTGAACATGCAAAAATAATCTAAATTGGCCAAGTAAATAAAACACTAAATCCACTTTCGTCGTAAAGATATTTTTTTAAAGTTGAAACATAAGTCTTAAATCTTTTAATGCAAAATAACATTAGTAGTCCCAGATACGCCATTTTAATATGTACTTTTATTATCAAATATATAATGGTTTTGCATTGAAAGTTCTTTATCGATTGAAATTATCTTATTTGGTTCAAAAGTTATGATGATTTGGAAATCGCACAATCAAAAACATCGTCACGAATCTTGACGTCACAATTGTCAAAACTAATCATGTCGCATGTTTGTTAAGACAAATTCTTAAACAGTTTTATTTTTTAAATTATGCATGAAAACATTTGTCTACAATATCTTTTCATATATTTCTATCGATATTTGTAGTATGTGATATTTCCCTATTTTAATAATCCTGTGAAGTTAGACAAAATGTTAACTGATTACCAATGAGGAGAAAAACGGAGTCATTTAACTCCTCGTATAAGAGTTCAATATTTATTTATTTATTCGAAGTCACAATAATTTACAGGTTCGTGAACTTCTTATTGCTTTTTAGGCTGTGTCCGTGTTAAGTCATACTAATTAACAAGCATAAAAAGTCCACAGTAAAATAAATTCAATTTTAATAAAATGTAATGCATTAGAATAACAATCTAGAAAATCAAGTTTCCAGAATAAAGAAAAACATTTTAAAAAAAACATAAATAAACCCTAAAATATAAATGAAACTCTTGTATTTTAAAAATAAAAGTACGTTTACCATTTTATTTCAGTTTTATTTATATTTTTTACCAGTAAAAAGCATAAATAATAGTAGAAATAAACAAATGGAAATTTTTTAAATAAAAGTTGAATAAAACTATTTACATATTTTTATTATTATAAGTAAAATGCAGTTCCACCTCAATATATTACACAATTTTTGTTACATGCATAATCAAATATAAAAAATAATTAAATCATTGAAATCAATACGAAATAATACAAAAACACAATTGAACTGGTAATTGAGATGCGGTTTATAAAGTAATAAATAATGTGCCAAATAACAGTGAGTACTAAATTAAATAATAAACAATGAAAGAAACATCAACATTCTAATACATTGTATGTACAACGAGTAACCTGAAAATATAAAAGAAATGAAAAGCCTTAAAATATGATTAGCTCTTTTGAAAAATTTTACGTCAAGATCAATTCAATTGCGTGTTACTCACGTAGCCATAATCCCCTGATTCATGGATCGAGGAATTCCTAGTACTTTACTTTTTTCCAGTTATCCTAATATGACACGTCCATAGGACTCAAATGCCATTCTGAATGTATACAACCTGGCAACTTATCAACCGTTTCGTATAATAGAAATATATAAAATGTCGACTTCCTGTTGAGTCATTCGTGGATTTACCTTAGTTTATTATTGCCATTCATAAAAATTTTAGAGCTTCTTAAGATTGAAAAATATATCAGACGTGTAATCATTAATATATTGGTTATTCATTTACTAGCTCCACCTCATAGTTAAATATTGCGTTGGTCTTTAACAATTCTAAAAAAGTGACCTCAAATTGCGAGACGCATTCAAACATTCGTATGAGGAAGAGATTTACACATTTGCTTAGTTCATATTTCTGTGTAATTTGTTACCCTATAGTAATCGAAATTGAAGTTGCTATCAACGACACTGGTTGCCGGTATGTGTTCATGTTTTTTAAAATTGTGAAAAACGTACTTAAATATTTTTAAAAATGGATTGTATTTAGGCACGAATAAAACGATATGTCTCTTCTCTTTTTCAAAATTATGAAAGTATTTTCTCATCATACACGATATTTATGTAGCTTGGATCTATAAAAGCTAATGACGTAAATCGTAATATTACAGGAGAGTAATTATTTGGCCATTTTGTGGCGTTTTAATGATCTGTTTGAGGTATTTGATAACAAATATTTATTTGAAAAAAACATTGCAACACATGTATGTGTGTGTAAAATATACAAGATCTTTAATTGTCATTGATCCTCTACAAAATAGTGGCGTGGAAAATTTTGAAATCTCACAATGGCCTGTCCAGATCCAAGCCACAGATTTATCTGCGTAGTATCACGGCTTTATCACGATTAAGATCCGTAAGAAAACAAAGGCAATTGACCACGAACTAAAATGCCATGTACTACGCGCTTGTAATGGGCTTATATAATAGTATATGTCATTCTAGCCCATGGATTACTTTGCAGATTAGTCTTATGACGAATGTTAATGTTTCTTAACGCTCAACATTAAATTATTTCCACTTTAGCGCACCTACTCTTTTTTGCAAATCAATATCATTTATGAAATTTAAATAATCTATGAAAAACCATAAAATCTAACACCTAGCTACGTTTTTTTTTCGCCGCAATTAAAAATAATATTTTATCAGTTAGCATTACGGTAGTAAAATTCTTAAAGGTATTAAGTGTATGTATATGTGTATGTATGTATATGTAAGGGTGTTTATGTATATGTGTGTGTATATATGTATAATTATATATGTGGGCATGTGTATGTATACATATGTGTATGTATATATGCATGTATATGTGAGTATGTACATGTATGTGTGTATGTACGTGTATGTATGTGTATGCATGTTTATAAGGGTGGGTGCACACGTATGTGTATTTGTGTATATGGAGATATATAAATAAACATATATGTTAGTCTGCTTTAGCATGGGTCTTTTCCTACAAGGCATTACTTTATAATATGTATTTTAAAATAAAGAAAATAATTTTTGAATTTTTTCTTTTAAACAAATAATCTGCAGTAAGTCCAAATAGAATGTGCGATGGAAAAATGTCTTATTTCAGATTCATTATTCTTATATTTTATTCTCACACGAACGAAAGCAATTTTGAAAACACATTCAACAAAATATAAATAGTTATGTTAGCCAGGAAGCCAATTACCCGGCCTTTTTATTTCTACCAGCTTCAACCATTAACATCGCACCAGTTAAGCAAATCGTATTTCGGTTTTCGTAATATTATTGTTTAAGTGAGTACCTTGACAAAGCGACAAATCCATCTCGACGCGGATAGACTAAAAAGTCAGTAAGCATTTTTTTATTTAATGTTTTATAATAACTACTAATTCAGTTTCGTGGATTGAGTTAATTACAATGATTTGTCTACTGGGTCATTCGTAATATCACCGCAGGGTTAAGCCGCGACAAATATTTCCCCACGCCACTTCAGCGTACAACGTACGGACATTGCTCACAGTCTACCATCAGTCTCTTTTGAATAAAAAACGCAGAATTTTTTTACATTAAAAGAAGCGTGTTTGACCAAGATGGCTGATTGCTGATGATGCAATAAGCCAGAGGCTACAAGTCTCGTCAAGTGGATCTATTCAAGTCGGCAGCGGAAGGTACTCGACACCCGGTAGAGCCAGAAGCTTCCGTTAGTATTTTGAATAATTATTCAAATACCCTGTTTGTAGTTTGTCACAAGTCACAATGGGTACTGAATGCTTTTCTATCGGAATTATTCAATTATTATTGTATGATCTACTGGAATTTTAATTGAAAGGCATTTTTTATATGGTTCATTGTAGAATAACTTTTGAGAGCAGGTTACTTAAGCGCTTTGGGTGAAACGATAATGCCTACTAATTTACATTGATGAGGCTAGCGTCAATGAAAGGTATTATTTAAATATTCTTCATTTTGGAACCTAAGAAGTATGTTTGAAATATTTTTTTTATTTTTTATTATTAATAAAACATAATTTACAAAAATTAAATATTATACTCCCAGGAGTTATTAAAAAAACTCATTTGGGACCGTACATAAGGAAAATATTTTTTTTACAATACATAATATCATACAAATAAATACATCCGTAAAAAAAAGAAAACATTATTGTATAAAAAACAAAACCACCATCTTATCTAAACTACATTAATAATTATCACTATCAAAAAGATTTAAGAAATATTTTTTAATTGCGACACTTCTGGATTTTTTATTCAGTTTTTCGTGTCTTAGCTCATCGGGCAGTTTATTATATTCGGAATGGCCAATATTTTATACAAGGACCTACTGCCAAACTTTATTGAGTGAAACTTAGACACAAGAAGATTCCCTGAATAACGCGTATTGTAATTATGAATATTATGACCAAATGTGTATTTTAAATTTGAGTGAGCAAAAAAGTTTTATTAGTAAAAAAATTTTTTAGTTTAAAAAGTATTATTTGGTAGATTAAAAAGTATTATTTTTACCTTTTCCATAGTGTAAAAGACAATTCATTTGTATATAGTAGTTTGAATTAATTGTCTGTTACATTATATCCATATAATTCTCAAATTTTCTATTTAAATGTAAATGCATTGATATAAAATAATGTTTTGTAAAAACTCCCGTAAATAATATTTTGTCAACCTTGTCAGATATCTACGTTATTTTACGTAATAGTATTTTTCAATTACTAATTATATTTTAAAATAATAACTAGGAAGAAAACTAAATTCAATAGTTAGTTGATTAGTTCATGAATCAATTTTTACTGCAGTTTAATCATCCTATCATATAAAAACCGTTCATCATTATGAATGCGTCATTTCAAAATGCTTTATAGATCTGAAAAAAGCTATTAAGATTTAGTCATTCTATGAGTGTCCGTTTATCTGAGTTAAAAGGATCCATAAAAATGTAATAATCAAATACTTCTTTGTAGAAATGAAATGAAATTTAATAAAGCGGTAAAATATTAACGAAAATATTTATAGATTGACACCATAAATACATCAAAACTATTATCCTTTTCTATGACTTGGTACGAGTTAAAATAATATTTGTATTAATTTAATATAAAACTTATTAGAAGAACTACAATAAAAATGAAATCTTTGAATATAAAAAACGCATTTTAAGCATTTTTCAGAAGCAATAAAACAAGAGTTTTTATTAATATATTTAAACACATTTTAAAAGGGAGGTCAGTGTTATGTAAGCTCTTGACATCACTGCGACCTCTAAAGATCTCTTGCGACGGATCCCCGAGAATCGGTTCTCATCTTCCAAGTCCATAGCTGGCCGCTAAAGAATGCGGCTTCTCTTATGATATAAAGCATCACATACACAAGGAATACGGATAGGTGTTTCCTCATCTGCACTGCAGAACCGACATCGAGAACCCACAATCAGACAGATTCATTCTAGCAAGGTGTATCTTAAATCTGCAGTGCCCTGTGAGGTATTGAGACATACACGAACTTGTTTTAATTTTAATCTAGTGCTATTTACTGAATCAAAATATGGTTCATGAGAAATTTCTTCATCCAGAAGAGGTTCATAAAATATAATAATTTTTAACTACATATTTCAGCTGCTTTATTTAATTATTATCAATTGTTATCATTAGCAAATCTTTAAAAACTTTCCGAAAGAAGAATCCTAACAGACCTGATATTACTTTATAAAGTGATCAATTCATTGATTGACTGTCCAGATCTGCTGGAGTTGGTGTGCTTCCGTGTACCTGGTCGACATACCCTTTTTGTTCTGCAAGTTCTAGAACCAACTATCACATGCACTCGCCTATCCCTAGACTCCACAGATAAGATAATCAGCATGAGGATAAGGCTGATATATTTGGTTATGGACTTGATAGTTATAAAACGAGTCCGATTATTTTTTTCCTCTCGCAATATAATTTTTAAACTTCTTTCAATGTTTAAAAATGTTTTTGTTTTTGTTTTTTTTTTATATTTATGTATATATTTCGTTAACATTTTTGGTTACTTATATGTATTTATTTATTTGTTAATATTGTTATGGTTTTGCAATTTTATCATTTTTTTGTTATGTATTTATATTTGATTATATATGTGAATATTTATTTTATTTTTTTCATGTTTATAATCAATATATATGTCAAAGGCAATTTATGCCGTTCATGTAAAAAATAAATAAATATTATATGGAACACGTAAATAATATTATTATTATGAGAAATGTATATATATTTTTTAAAAGCTTTTTGGAAAAGCCATTCTCGTAGGTAATAACATTTAAATACTTTTTTAATGATTATACAGTATTTTGATAAAAGCCGCATCAAATATTCAAAAAGTCAAATCGTTATCTCTACTAATTTTATCATAATATTATTTACAATACACATGCCGACATTTTCAAAAGAAATCAGAAAGATGACATTTTTAATTCGTATTAAAGTTACACGAGTTAATGAAAGTTTTAGGGTAATTAATAAGAGGGTAGTCGGCGTTGTTGATCATTAAAAATTAAACATTTAAAACGCATTTAAAAATATTGTCTGATAAATAAATAATTTATAAAGCTTTTTGAAATCTTTTTCTCTATTAGTCAATGTCAATCTGAATAAACTTCCTACATGATTGAATAAATTATTTGTCTTTGTCTACAGAGATTCGAATTGACACCAAAATTAGACCACACTCCACTCGCTTATATATGTTTATACTTTATTATTTATTTTGACTAAAATAAACGACATTGACGTTTACTCAACGTCAATTCGAGTTTGGTGACTGTCCCCTTAAAGCTTAGGCTCAGTTGATAAGATCGGTTGATGAGATTTTCAGTTTTATCTGTGACGGTTTCTTTGAGTCATGACGTCATGACAGCATGGTGCCACATAAAGACGTGTAACTCCAAAAAAAAAAGCACAGTATAATTATCTAAGTACATTAACTGTTAATAAATTTGTCAATTTTTCCAAAGAACACCTAAGGTGTTGAAACGGCCATTAAAACAACGCGTTCCTGCGTACAAATGATATAAAAACCTTAACATAACAACTAAGTACCACAAATCAAATTAATGTTATACGGGTAAAAAACATTATTATTCTAAGATTCTCTACCAAAATAACACTGAAACGTCAAAGTTATTACATTCTTTATCCGACATTTGAAGATATGGCAGTTGCATTCACGTAACCTTTATTTTGTATCAACAGTACTTTTAAAAATTATTTCAATTCTAATTAATCGAACATTAAAATATGTTCGGTTCGAAAGTGCGCTTTTTTTTAAGGTATTGCCCGCCTTACCTTTATTTAGAGGCTTGTCAGTAAGTGGTAAAAGGGGAATATTCAAGTAGATTTTAAAAAATACACCACAACACCCAGAACAATTGAGAAAAAATCGTTCTTATTTTTTTTTTGTTACAACTGGCAGGATTCAAACCCGCCACGTCAATTTCACAGTTGGTCGTCTAACCAACTGCGCCACAGCGCCTGTAGATACAATAAGCATTGAATAAAAGAAGTGATTCTTTACCTACATTAGCTGTTGATCTATACAATATTTATTTCTCTAAAGTGATTGGAAGCAATGTAAATTTAACATAATTCTATTTTTTGTTTTACTGTTGTAATATTCATAAAAGATTAATATTTATTATTTTATGAAATGTAAAATAAAAAAAGTGAAAAAAATTCAAAATGATGACTTCTTGTTGAAGCGGTTAGTGCGTCTGCCTGCCATTGAATAAATACATTTTTATTCGACAAGTGGTAAAGTGGTAAGGGCGTTTGCCTGTCATGCTAGGATCGATTGCCGACATAGTAGATATGAAACATTTAAATAATAAGGTGTTTTTACACTAGAATGTTTCAAAGTCCTTGGACTAGCACCTATAACGTAAGAATGTTCATCTTGCCTTCATGTATATCCGTGCGGCCTCCGTGGTGTAGTGGTCAAGACGCTTGACTCACGCACGGAAGGTTCCGGGTTCGATTCCCGGTGAGAACACAAAAATTAAAAATATGATTTTTCTCAAGCCTGGGTGCTCTGTGATGTAATTCACCACTGTAATTAGGCCTCCTGGCCTGTTGTGGTGCAAAAAAATGTAAAATGTAAATCTAAAATCTAATAAAAATTATTGAGATACGTTGTGATCGGTGTAAGAATGCAGTGTCTAATACGCCATTAGGTAGGAAAAGCGAATGATGAATTAAATAAAATATTTATTTGATAAATAAATAAAAAAATAGTCAATAATGCATAGCATCTTCACCGTATACTGCGCAAATATCGTGGGCAACTTTGGCTGTTTTGTTCACACTAATGAACGCGAACAGAAGAGGGTATGAATATACTGATTTTAGTGTACTAGACATTTCTAAATATAAGCTCCTAATCAAATAAAATAATATATGTAACGTAAAAGCAAACATATCAAAGCCCTTTACTCAAGTAACGAATGCCGAATCAGAATCAACGATGATGTCACTAATTGGTTTGAGGTCGCCACCGGAGTTTGCCAAGGTTGCGTCCTTGCACCGTTTCTTTTTATAATCCTCATGGACTTCCTCCTAAGGAAGTCAATTCCGCTGGATCGAAGAATATCCATCTCCTCCTTCCGAAAACTCTGCGACCTAGAGTATGCCGATGATGCGATTATAATTGACGATTCAGTCAGGGGTCTCCGGGCCACTGTAGATAGCCTAAATCAAAAAATCAATATTGCAAAAACTCATGTACTGTGTAGTAACACTTCATCCCTTAATGCCCAAAATTCCCTGACTCTAGTCAATCCAAGTCGTCGAAAGGGTCGAGAGTACGGAATATATGTTACAGAAAATGGCAGCTTTCAAAAAGAACTCGGAGTGCGGCTAGGAATAGCAGGCGCCAATAGTATGAAGGCTGTCTGAAAGTTAGATATTTACTCACTGAAAATTAAATGCCGCCTACATAACGCCTGCATAACACCTATTCTTCTCTGCAGATGCGATTCGTGTCACCTCACTAGGGCTCAAAGCAGCATTTCTGATTTTCAAGAATAGGTGTCTCAGAAGAATCTTGGGTGTGCGGAGGTTGAAGTAATAAGAGAACGGACGTAGCAAACTCCGGTGACAACTGTTACCAAGCGGAGGCGATACGGTTGGCTCGGCCATTCGCTGCGGATGCCTCTTGAAAACCTTAACCACACTTGCCCACTTTAAAAAGCATCAGGTTCTCGACGTCCTGGACGTTCACTGCTGACTGTTTGTCAGCAGTTCGTGTCAGAACTACGAGGCGTGATCCCGACTTGGAAGGATGAACAGGGGCTGGCAGCCCACAGAAATGCGTGGAGGATCTTTGTGGACACCATATGCTCCAACTAGGGCGCGGACATGGAATAATGAATAAATGAAAAGCAAACACAATATCTTGCAAGGCAGAAAATTTTCTATCGAATGACGTATGATCTTTACCACTATGTTTATTATATTTATTATACATGGTACTAATTTTAAAATTTAAAAAAAACGGACACAACTCATGTTAATACCAAACAATACAATAAAAAGCAATTATCCGTGAGCCTTACCTATAAACCTGGTATAAAAAAATTTCTTCACCTTTATGCCCAGATTGCCTAAGTATAGCTCTTTAAGATCAACATCTTAAATCTTCGCAAATTCGACCACATAACACTGGTTCAGTATCAGTCATAAAAGAAACATTCATATTTTATCACTTCTTCACGATATTTTAAATAATCCCACTTCGCCTGTTTATCTGAGAGAGCTCTTCCAACCTCTACCACAGAGTGGGTATCTCTTGGTTCTAGTAGCGAGAGAACCCTTTCAAAACCCATTCACCGCTCAAATTTGTTTACCTTCTCTTTCACACTAGTGGTTGCTCGATTATGAAATAATCGACACTATTGTCAGAGACACTTTCTTTATTTAAATTCAAATCGTGTGTGAAATGTCACTTCCTGAATATTTGAGTTTATCCTTTCTCCTCCCTCTTTTATTCCCTCTTTACCTCCTCCTTTATTCATAGCATAGTGTAGATATTTAGTCAATTGTTATTTCTTAAAATATATATATGTTTTTCAATAGTTTATTTTAAAGCGAAAATATTATAATATTCCAACAATATGTTCAAATACCACTGATTTTCTCAAATCAAACGGTTTACGTAGGTCATAAAAATTGTCTTAAGGCCATATGCCCTTATGTATATGATAAATAAAAATAAATAAAAAAAACTAACTAAGTTTATTAGTTATACCCGTAATGTAATTTTAATATGCCGTTTGGATTTTCACCATGAAAGTATTATTAAATATTTATTACGTATGCTTCGAAACATGCAGATTCTCAAATATGGGTGCGTCTGTCAAATAATGATTTTGCATCCCAAAATGACATTAACGTTATCCGAATGCAGTTTCCGTGATTAATTTTCAACTGCATAATACTTAAGTGATCATTGTCATGCGCATAGTTAATGAGACACCTGGCGTCAGTAACTTAACATACATATACAAAATATTGACAAATAATATACATACATAAAGTAATATGGCATATCTCCGAACTAAACTTGCATTTCACCGCGTTCCCATGCTTGTAAGCTATATTTTAACAGTCATTAGTCATTACTAATAATTCACAAAACGTCATGCTACCTACAAACTAAATGTATAACAAGGGTTTTTACATTACATTTTTTTCTGTGTGAAATGTCTAGTACACTAAAATCAGAACATTCATAACCTCTTCTGTTCGCGTTCATTAGTGTGAACAAAACAGCCAAAGTTGCCCACGATATTTGCGCAGTATACGGTGAAGATGCTATGAATTATTGACTATTTTTAAATTTATTTATAAAATAAATATTTTATTTAATTCATCATTCGCTTTTCCTACCTAATGGCGTATTAGACACTGCATTCTTACACCGATCACAACGTATCTCAATATTTTTTATTAGATTTACATTTTACATTTTTTTGCACCACAACAGGCCAGGAGGCCTAATTACAGTGGTGAATTACATCACAGAGCACCCAGGCTTGAGAAAATCACATTTAATTTTTTTGTGTTCTCACCGGGAATCGAACCCGGAACCTACCGTGCGTGAGTCAAGCGTCTTTACCACTACACCACGGAGGCTGCCAACCCTTTAGAATTCTCCCGGAAACAGGCAAATATTTTTTTAACCCTTGTGTGGCTATGTCACATAAGTCTACATAGAATACAAGATCTGTTATTGTTTTCAATAATTATGTCTTTTTTTTTTCAACAGACCGAGGGGCCAATTACAGTGGTGGATCACAGAAACCGCAGAAAACCCGACTTGAAACACATCACATTCAATTTTTGTGTGCAAAAAAGACAACTGCAGGTCAGACTGACTATAAAATTGACGAAATCGACATTTCGCTGTCCCGTTTTCGCATTCCAAAACTGAACCGATTGGCTGTTTTTTTTTTTTTTGTGAAAGAGTTTGAATGAATGTATGAACTAGATCACATAAGGGTGCCGAGTAATTGAAAGTTTGCAGATTTTGCTCTGTTTATACACGACGCATTTAATTTCCACAAAAAAATCAAAGACGTTTTTTGTGCTCTACTGGCATCAAAATGCTGCAGTGAAAGTGAATGATGCAATGACATCAGATTCACATATATGTCGTGGAGTCCGGTAAGGATGCATTCGGTTTCCTCTCCTTTTTAATATGTACTCACAGGCCATTTTTAGAGATGCGCCAACTAATCGACGGCATTAGCATAAATGGACAAATTATAAATAATATCTTATACGCGGATGATACTCTCCTTTTGCCAGATAGACTAGAAAGCCTGTAGCTTTTATTGGACAAAATACACCCGGCTAGTTTGAATAAAAGGCTAGAAATGAATATTTCCAAAACCCGTGGAATTACTCACAAAAGATCAAAGACAGAACAGAGATGTCGTTAGACTACTTTTACAGGATACATGATCTGCTTTGCAGTAGAGACTTAAATTTAGACCACCGAATGCGAATTGTACAATGTTATGTCTTCTCGGTATTTTTTATGGCGTCTCAACGTGGACCATCACCCAAACTGCCTAAAAAAATATTGACGCCTTAAAAAAGTGGAACTACAGCTGGATTTTTGCAATTTCCAATACAAGAATACATTTGAATAAAGAAAAGTCAGACGCCTTTCCTTTTAAGTGTAGTAAAATAACATTTTTGTCAAAAAGTCATTTGAATTCTGCGCACAGTGTTAGTAAGTACAATTTTAAGAAACCACCTAGTGGTGACGTTTTTCACTAATATGAATTGCAAAATTGCGTTTTGTGAATAGTTAAAGTTGCCTTTTATTTAAGAATTATTTTGTTTTACCTCCCAGATTTTCGGTTGATTGAGTTGGCAACCCTATAAATGGCCCATTTCAGACGATCGTAAAAATCTACACTACACGATAAAATGACATATTTATTCATTATTTCAATGTTTTTATTATTTTAATTTTTTTATTAACACTAAACAACTAGTACATCACGAGGCCGAATAAGCTCCAGTAAATTTCCGTTTACAGGATTTTTGAATTAATTAATTTAAACCTCACATGTAAATCACAGCAATATTTCCAAGTACGATGTTCATATACATAAATGTTTTTTTCAAATGCTTTAAAAAAGTGCATGGTAGAAGTATAAATATTTAGTCGATAAAAACAGTTAAAAAAACAACTAAATCACCCAATTAATTAACTCGATTGAATAAAAATCGTGCTCATGATTTACCTCTATGAAACTATATAATCATAATAATAATGTTTTAAAAACAAAAAATAAACTTACCCTTTAGAACTACGGTGATATTAGAAACTTCGCTATCTGCTCTGCCACAACATATAAAATTGAATTGTGCTCACGTAGACGGGTGATTTTGTTTTTTTAGAGTAATTCAACAAAACTTTTAGTCAAAGCTCCATTAAGTCAATATTATTGTTTTTTCAATGAAAAAAATATGATTTTACAAAAGTGACAACTATCAATTATCATACCTCCTTGCTTTAATATATTATATACCATTTTACGTTTCAAAAACTATTTTTTTCTAGTTTGTACGGTATATGCCCTTTTACGCTGGAACAATTTAATTATCATTTTTAACACGGTCGATTACGACTAACTAAATAAACGAAATAAAATGGCCACTAAATTGAACTATTATGGATCAAGCGTTAATTTAAAAATAATAAGTAAAGTAATTGCACTAGATATAGAGATTTGATTATTGCGGTAAATATAATATTTTCGCACCTCACACTTGTTCTTATTACACTTTGACAATTGTATTATTTTTTCGGATTTAAACCAAATATTTTCATCGAGCTAACGTTACACACGATGTACCTAGTTAGCAGCAGTAAAACTAACATGCGTGAGTGAAAAAAACATCACGAGGATTTTGTTTTTAAATTTGGAACAATAATGTTTGATTTTTTTATGTAGGTACTTTTATTAATGAAAACAACGTTTATAAGAAATCTTTTAATATTTCTAGTCATATAGTTGTATGTTTATTGTTGTTTCCATTAATTTTTATTCATGTTATTAGGTCATAAATTTAAGTAGAATGCATGCATGTTAATTTGTAAAAATGTAATCTCATAACTTGTATTTCGGCCGGCATTATCATACTCGTATTTTGGTAAACAAAAGGCTTCAATAACTCTACAAATAATAAAACGGTATGTCCTGATTTTAATTGATCATTTCATTGTCTACCATGTTCAAGATTCAAGATTATTATTTATTTACGGCTCTATGAACCTTTAACATAATCTTTATATATATATAATTCCTCTGTACGTGTGATGTCACCGTACTCCTCATAAACGGCTTAACCTATTTACGTGCGGTTTTCAGAGAAATATGGATCTTTGCGCTGTGCGTGTTTGTAGATATTAAAATCTTCAATCGAATATGTAAAAACAAAGTTAGTAGCATAAATGTTTTATTCATCAATCTACCAGGGTTGCATTCATGGAGAATGCATTTGCAAAAAAATGGAAAGATGTTGTTTTTTTGTGTATAAAAAAGTTTGTTTTTGAATGTTTACAAACAGCATTTGTTTTTTGTGGATCTCAATGAGATTATTTCCTTAAATTCCTTATAATTTCCACCCATTTATTTATTTTTATTTAGACTTTTGGTAACACTAAAATAGTATTAAATTCAACACAATTTTAAAATCGTATTCCTACATAAGTACACCACTTTGTTGGTGAGACGACCGGAGTTTGACGTTTGCAAAAAGAATGCCATATTTAAAAAAATATTTATTTTATGTTTTGGAATTCAACCATAAACAAGTACCCACTTAAATTCAATATTTTTTGAATATCAAAAACTTTTAGATTTGGAATTTAATCACAAACAAGTACCTAGATGAAAAGTATTTTTTCAAGATGATAGCAGGCAAGCCAACGTTCGGGCAGAACAATGTCTGTCGGGTCCGCTAGTTACCTTTAAAACCCGTGAAAAAAATACCACATAAAATAGCATAACATTAAAAAAGAACAAAAACATCGAGAAAAGTATAGAATGATAAACAGTATTTACATATAAAAAAGGAATAGTACACCTGTAATAAATATGAATATTTATCTATGTAAAAAAATGTAAATTAAAGAAAAAAGCAGTTTTAAAAAAGAGGAAGAGAAGAACAAAAAGTAAAAATAAAAAAGAAAAAGAAAGTGCTTTACAAGGAAAGTTAAAAGTTTACTTCATGGTTTATATAAATATTAATACTAAACAATAATAAATTTAAAAAATAATTACACACACAAGAGTAGAGTTAAAATAAAGGCGAAGAACCAATCATTATTTAAATTTTTAATTGTTTACTCTCTTTTAAAACACAGGACTTGATCATCAGCGGCGTGGTACAAAATAAATCTAAATCATCACTGTATTAATTTGCAAGTCGCTACACGCGAATAATTTGTGAATTCAATAAATATTTGGTACCATGATGACTGTAAAACAACAAAATTAGTCTTGTTGGTCTATGTGGAATACGAAAGCTTATTAAAGTTAACAGTTCTGGGCAATCTCTTTTATTATTTAATAATTTATAAATAAACAAGAGGTCATTTATTGTCCTCCTGATTGACAGTAACGGTAAATTTAAATTAGTCATCAAGGATTTATAATTTATTTCTGACACAGGTAAACCTAATTTAAATTGATGTTTGATGTTAAAAACTTACAGATTCGCTTTAATTTATTTTAATAGTTGCAATCAAAGTTTAAAAAAACATACTAAGTGTGTGAAATTCATTTGCATTTTCCGCCAATTGAGGTTTTTTTTTTTAAATGATTACAATTACATTATTAAAATGTTTTGAAGGATTTGGCTTTCGAAGACTACAGAGGGTATATATAAATATGGAGAAAGAATTATTGTATACAAAAACATATCTTTTCTCACTTTAATTAATCAATAAAAAAAAATAGCTTGGTTTCATGAAGTTATTAAATCTACTAACTGCCCATTGATATATATATTTATACACAGATGCAGCACTAAGTACCCGTCTTGTGTTCCATTCAACATAAGTTTCGGAACCTAACTTGTAGTCAGTAAACGTGAAGCAGCGTTAAAAGGCGCGACATACAGCTTTGAATTCACAGTTAAATGGCATAGATAGTTAGTCATTTTTACTCTGCCATTTAATAATTTATTGAAATTAATACCCTTAGTAAATTTCAAAATCACACACCGGACTAGCATGTCAAAATCTTGATTTTTTATGACGTGGAGTGTTTATTCTATTTTCTTATGCACCGAGAAACCACCATCACAAAAATATTTTTCGTTTTCTTGATCGAAATTGATTATGACCATTTTAATAATACTCTTTTGAATAAATTGTATGAATTTAGTAGACTCATTTGGGTAGAGTAGCCCCACGCATTGAGTGGGCGGCGGCCTACACAATTACTACTGGAATTGATTTTCTCAAAAAATGAGCAATAATTTATGACATCACTTGCATTGCGTTTAATTCGTTTAAACATTATTGAAAAGTCGAAGGGAGTCGTACATATCTTATTTATATTTTAAGAAACATATTGAAGGTAGAAGATATTGCTTAGAATAATGTCTAATTGAATTAGCTTTAATTTATTAATTTAATTTAATTTATTATTGTAAGTTTTAAAATCAGAATTAATGATGTCGTCACAGATTGGTTTGAGGTCACCTTCGGGGTTTGCCAAGGTTGCATCCTTGCACCGTTCCTTTTTATAATCTTTATTGACTTCATCCTTAGAAATTCAATTCCACTAGATCGAGTAATATTCATCTCCCCCTTCCAAAAACTCTGTGACCTAGAGTATGCCAATGATGTGGTTATAATTGACGATTCAGTCGGGGGTCTTCAGGTTACTGTAGATAAGCTAAATAGGTACTCCGCATGCGTAGGTTAAGACATCAATATTACAAAAACCCGTGTACTGTGTAATACTTCATGTCTTGATGCTCAAAATCCCCTGACTCTGTCAAACCAAATCATCGAACGGGTCGAGAGTTTCAAATACCTGGGAGTATATGTTACAGAAAATGCCAGCTTTCAAAAAGAACTGGGAGTGCGCTTAGGAGTAGCAGGCGCCACCTTCAACAGTATGAAGGCTGTCTGGAGATTGGATATTTACTCAGCGAAAACAAAATGCCGCCCATAAAAAGCCTCCATAAAACCTATTCTCCTCTACGGATGCAAATCGTGGCACCTTACTAGGGCCCAAAACAACAAAATTCCTAGTTTTGAGAGTAAGTGTCTCAGAAGAATCTTGGATGTGGGGTGGTTTAACTTTGTGAAGAATGAAGTAATAAGAGAATGGACGCAGAAAAATCCGGTGACGAATTTCCTCAAGCGGAGGCGATACTGTTGGCTGGGCTATGAACTGCGGATGCCTCCTGAGAGCCTTAACCACGCTTGCCTATTTTACAATTCATCAGGTTCTCGACGTCCCAGACGTCCACTGCTGACTGTTCGTCGGCAGTTTATGTCAGAACTTCGGGACGAGAACATGACTTGGGAGGACACAAAGGAGTTGGCTACCGGTAGAGATACATGGAGGCTCTTTGTGAATACCATATGCTCCAACTAGGGAGCGGACATGGAATAATGATGATTATGATGATGAATTAGCTTTCACTGGGAACCAGCAACCAAAGTTCTTAAGAGTAGATAAAAAATTTATTATTAAAAACAAATAATTCGGACAATTGTTTTTGTGTTTAAAAATAAAATAAACAATTTTAAATAGACTAAAATCAGCGTTTGAATTTAAAATAAAAATCATAATATGGAGTTCTACAAAATAGACAGCAAATCAATAAATAAAGAAGCTAAAAATTTGCGACTCGAACTTTTTATTTTTTCTATCGTGGATTTTTTAAATATTTGTTTTATTATTAACTTTGTGGTCAAAGATTTTACTGAATGTTATTAAGCATTTTTATATAAGTTATAATTGTGACAATTGTACAAATATATGTTATATAATAGTATAAGTTATAAGTGTTATAAGTGGTAAGTGGTTAAATACAATTATTTAGTAATATTTATGTAAATTTAATTCACATTCGTTTTCATTTTACTCTATACAATGTATTATGCTAAAAAAAATATATATATAAATAAAATAAAATAGGTACGAGAATGAAATAAAAATAAACTTTTTTTTTAATGTTTTGAGTATGTCTAAATGTTTGCAGACTAGTTGGATTTCCTCCCAAGGGAGTTATTTACAGACTTCCATATTCCCTTCTCAAAAACGAGTTTTTCCTCCCCGTTGCAAACAAATTTAAAGCTATTTTTTTGGTTTAAAAAATACGCCTGATTCGCATGTTGATATAATATTTATTTATTTCAATTTTTGTACAATATCATTTTCACTACGGTATTACTTATTACATACTTCGATACATATTACCTCTGTTGTAACATTATAAGGCAAACGAATTGGTAAAACACGTGTTTTTAAGTACGTGATACATCCCGTTTGAAAAACTTTAGTGACGTTGATTCCATTGATTCTTAAAGCATTCTTTAGTATTATTCTTAGATTTTTTTCAACCCCGTTACAGCACCGTTTGCTTTTACTAATACCTACTAACACCACGCCATTTTACTTAACACCGTTGGTATAGGGGTAGACAGAGGATACAATTTTTAGGTTCGTAGATGGTATGTAAGCCCTCTTCTTTAAGAAATCGTTATATTTGGTTTTCAAAAGTTTATTTAATTTTAAAAAGAACTTTAAAAAAACGCGAAATGTTTGGCTGTTTTTGTTTTTTTTTAATATGTTAGTTGCAATTTTTTTTTACCTTGTTTGAAATGTTCAAGGTTTATAATTAGGTACTTCAAAACGATAGTTGTTTATTTGTTTACATCAAAAAATATATATTCTATTTTACTTCAATAAATATAATATGAAAGGATCTCGTGGGATGTTTCGGTTGTGGCCTATTTTAGGAGCTTCTCCGCATTTGCTCTAGTGACGAGGACACCACAGAAAACTCGTCAGGAGAAGGCGGACTGTTGTCATTCGTCAATCGACCTTCCGATCCACTTGAAGAGTGTTCGGCATTTGGTGTCCTGCCATCATTGATACCTTTTATAGCCTTTACTATATCTATCATGTATAATGTTACCACATGTTTGGCCTTGACAGTTGTAACGTCAAGATGCGTGTCAATGTTCAAAAGAAATTTAAATGGTCGGGAACAAATAAACATGAATCGTGACGTATTTTGGGCGGGCTCAATGGAATGACTGCTTTTGCGGGAATGAAGATGTTTAATACTTAAAAAAATGTTTTTTTGAAAAAACGTGATATTTCCCTACTGATGTAGTCGCCTGTTTAGAAACTTAGTGTCCAGTGATTGACTGTACATGGCAGTAATATTTCATTCAAAATATAACAAGGTAGGTACTCGGCGCGGCGTTAAGGTCTCTGGTCGTCAGTGTTGATTGAATAAACAACTTGTCCACAGAAAATCTTGTACACGAATTAAAATAAAAAATAACGCTAATGAAAGTCAGACACAAAACCGGAAATATCGTATTCAGAAGAATTCTCCGTCGCCGGCGCGTGTCCGATTTTTCTTAATTATTGTCAACCCACACACGTCCGGTTTTAGTATTTCGTTAGTTTGGTTATTAATGTAGATAAAGTTCCTATTACGTTTGTAAAGAAAATATTATTTTCAGTCAATGGTCACGTTTTCTGAACGAATGTACTTCTAGAGCATTTTATACAAACAACAAGTGTTTGTATATATTTATACTTTCTGTTAGACGAGTATACTAATTAATTTGACTGCCGGCCTAGTGAGCCGATGAAAACATTTATTAAGCCTTAAGATTTAAAACTGCGAAGGCAGATTTTCATTGAACAATTAATTTCAAAAAACATTCATTTAAATAGTAAAATAACATGATAATCAAATTTTTTCCGTATAGAATTATTTTTAAAACGTGATTAATCATCTGCCTTTATTTTATTTACACCCATAGAGCTATTAAATAAACATACAAGAATTTAAATTTATTGTGGGAAACGGAGAGGAAAAACATTTCCAAAATGAAAATATGGAAGTCTAAGTATTTACGGGGCTCACTACCTGTCGTAAGCTGGTTTAAGTGGCCATTCTGCCTATGTTCAAACATCCGCATTTCCTGAACTAATCCAATAGTTAATTTTTGTGCCTGAAAATAATTTACAATTTGTATACTTTTTCTTACATCAGTTTTTTCAACAATGTTTTGAGTCTGTTAAAATATGTAATAAACATTTGGACATACTTGAAACATAGATGATGTTTGAAACTCGAAACATAACAATGTTTTGAGTACCGTAAAACGGGGTTAAATTGCATCACATTTTAATAACTTTTCAGCTAAAATGATTTTTTTCATCGAGGAGATGAGTAGTGTTTTTGACAATAAATGTCATGGTTATATAATATATTTCCTTTACTTTTTTGTGGTTATAAGTATATTTTGTAGTTTCATATACAAGCTATAATTTTTTGATAAATGATGCAAAGTAAGCCCTAGGGCGGGGTGACATTGCATCACTTTTTGTTTCCTTCAGTATCTTAATAGATTCCACATGGACATGGAAAGTAACCCCAAAAAACAGTTTCAGGCATCTTCCGAATCTAGCATTATTTTCAAAAAAACATTTTAAAATACAAATTTCAGGTGTTCTGATTAATAACTTTATTTAAATTTACCTACACGCATATCACAAAGAAAATAAAATAAAAATCACCCTTAAAATATTTAGATGCTTTCACATAATTAACATATATAATAGGCGTCTCACGCTTAGATCAGCTACGTCTACGGCGAGAGGAAAAGTTATTATACCTCTACGCAAACAGCGCACTAAATTTGGTGAACGCGCATTTGCGGTCGCAGGCCCTATGGCATGGAATGCTCTCCCAGCAGAGGTGCGAGGCTGTGAAAGTGAAGTGATGTTTCGGAAAAACTTAAAACCCACTTGTTCTCTAAATCATTTGAATAAATCCGTAGCACGTGACAACAAAATATTTTAATTAAATTACAAATTTAAAAGCTTAAATTAAATTAACTTAACAATAGAATCACCATGTAAAGCGCCCTTGAGGTATTTTATTATGAAAATAGCGCTATATAAGTTATCCATAATAATAATAAAAAAATACATAATGATCAAACTAAAATACACAAAAAAAAACACTCAATAAAAAACACTTAGCTCTGGGATCGTAAAAAATCCACGCTTTGATACCCTCTGAGGAGGATTTATGCCTCCAATAATATCAACCCATTTATAAAATAGTTCATCTTTGATATTTGGCCACTTCCATGCTTTCAATGACTTGGTCATTGCGCTGATTGTTGCTCCATCGTCATTAAAGCCCTCAATCACGCCAGGGTAAAGCTCATTTTCATACATAAATACTACAAATGAGCCGATTTGCCGATTAATTGGCTTGAAGTTATTCTTTTGGGATAACTGTTCATTGTTTTCCTTATCAGATTCTTCCTCGATCAGGATTAGAGCACGATATGTTTCGCAATCATCATCTGAAGAGTCTTGTAAAATCATTTCACCTGCTATTTCTTCATCACTTGTGCCAGTTTCTTTGCCTTGCATTCGCTGACGAATGACTGTTGTGGTTTCCGGTGCATGAAATAATTCTTCATGGGCAATACTTTTTCCTGCTGCAACATTAATTTTCTTTCGCCTGATGGTTTTGTTCGCACCTACAGATTCTTCTCTAGTTGCTTTAAGAACATTTAAAAATGCTGAATTAACAGCATTTTCACAGACGTTCCTTTGAGAGATACGATCAAGGAGTGGCTGAACTCTTCAGTACTCGTGAATACTGGTTTTTCCCCGGCTTGTTTGTATGTTTTGTTTTCAATTTATTAGCAATGGTTCTGTAAGGAATTGCATACTTGACATAAGCGTTTCTCCATGATAGATCTCCATTTTTTATTGAATTTAAGCATGCCTGAAGCTGTTCTGGTGAGTAATCTGCATATTGCCTACTTCCAACCTTTCTTTTATATACTCTGCCCATAACTAAAAACATTTTTTTAAATAAATAACTCAAATATGTAAAATTTACCTTGAAAAAATAAGAAATGGGGTAACTTTGCATCTGATGCAATCTAACCCCCAATTCGTTGAAAATGAGACGACTTCAAAAAATAAATCAGTAAAAATATTTTTTGGTAAATTTAGTAAGAAATACTGGTATTATCAAATACATGACCAAATTCAACATACGAAACCACTTTACTCACCTTAGAATGATATACACTGTTGAAGATGTGATAAGAATTACCTATAGAAATTATTCATAAAAACTGCACAACCTACCCAAACCGCTGATCACTCAGTACTAAAGTACAATATTGAATGGAAAATAACCTTAGGTAAGAGTGAAAAGTGACATCCATTTAATATTTGGAGAAACAATGAGTTATAGTTAGTAGCAATGACAACAGGTGTCTCTAAAAACTTTTTCTTTTTTGATGCAATGTTACCCTTGATGGTGCAATTTAACCCCGTTTTACGGTATGTTAAAATATGTAATAAACATTTGGACGTACTCAAAACATAGATGATGTTTGTGGGATTTTTTTGTTTCCTATTTTTCTATTAATATGTATTTCATTGCTATGTAATTATGCTTTATTTTTTTAATACTTTGTTTTATTATTATGTTTATTGTAAAAAAACAAAAAATTTAAATAAAAATAAATAAAATTAAAAAAAACTCGAAACATAACAATGTTTTGAGTATGTTAAAATATGTAATAAACATTTGGACATACTCGAAACAAAGATGATATTTATAATGATTTCTAAAAAATCATATTGTAAAATCTGTATGGTTAAAGTGATACGTTATACTAAGAAAATGAAAATTATGAAGAAAACAAAAAGAAAACCTCCTTTTCTCACAAAACGACAAATGTTATTTTTATTTTCTTCTAGATTTACGGTACAAGCAGTTTTTAAATAAATCGACATCTTTTAGGGGTATGTTCGTTCCTGAGAAAGCAGAATCTCGAGAACAAAGCATTCATATCTGAGACTGTCTATGTATGAGTAAATCAAAGTTGACTTAATCTACAGGAGTCAAAATCCTCCTTTCCCATCCAGACGCCGATTTCCAGAGACGAACGCCAGATGAAGGCGTCGCGGCGTTACTATGGCAACCAGCTCGCATTTCTTGTTCCACCCCAGGATCGCGGGTGCGCGGCATTGTCAGATTTTTAAATGTCATGACGCATACGTGGAAATTTCTTGCAGAACAGATAAACTTCAAGGACGTTTTTGAATTTTAAATCTGTGAATTGGACATTTTGATTGTTCTTCTAGAATTTTCCAAAATCCGCAACTGACATTTACGTTATGATTTTTTAAATTATTTAAAAAAAATAAAAAGAATTTCAATTTTTTACACCTTATTTATAGTAGGTCGATTATACACTATATTTAAGTTATCCGGTACATATGAGATTAGAATGAACTTTCTGTAGGGAATTGTCGTTGAATTACTAATTAGAAAAAATAAGAAATTGCCTCAAGGCAATATGTCCACCCTTATATGTATATGTACATTAGTGTGGTTCGATTTCTATTTTTTCGGCAATTCAAAATGGCCTTATGTGAAAAAGAAGTCTATAGCCTACAGATTAAAGAAAAATAAACAAAAAAACATATTTTAACGATAACATTTGCCGCAAGACTGTTGAAGTTTAGGTATTTTAACATTTTCATGGTAGTATTAAAAATATTTTTTTTGGAAAGGCAAATATTTTTTTAAGTATTTATTGCAAAGATAAAACTTAAACAAAATGGATGCAATTTTATTTTTAATAATATTGAGCAGTTCCAGTTTTTTTTTTTATGTTAAAAAAACATCAAAATTCCAGTTATTACGGTTATTACTAGTTTTAAACACTGGCATTAATTTTCTTAATATTTGCCTTTTTTTTTAGCTGTTTCTTTTTTAGTTTCTGCAGACATAAACTAATGCTTTTGTAACTATTTCAACAATTCGTGTGGCTTGACTGTGACAGGAAAACCCCTTCGTGGAAGGTAGTGTGGCCTCCTGAATAATCGATGTGTCTCGATGGTAAATTGTGTAGTCGTTCGAGGCTCTGCCAGATTATCTTTTTTTGTCAAATCCACATAATCTGTTGCACAAATTTCACATTCTGGCAATTAGAATATTCGGACACTTGTTGCAAATGTAGTCCGTTTTTTTTGGCAGACTCTCGGAATTCTCCTGAAAACCATTTTTTCTTACGTGTCTTCTCTTGTCAGCTATCACTGATAAAAGAACGTTCTCAGGATACAAAGTAAGTCTTTTTTTGAACTAGGTCATAATAACTAAATTAATTTAAAATCTTTAATGTCACTTAAATCTCGGATAGATTATTGTTCGACGCATACAGCTTATGATTCCTACTTGCGGTTGTAGGCCACCTCGAGTGCCAATTTTTTCTAGGGGTTCTCTTCGACAGACTTTAATTGCAATGTTCAAAGTTGATAGTTTCACAATGTCCATTAAGTAAAGCTGATCAGTGTTTAAGCCTTTCTTATTAGTGACTTCAGGTAGCTTGCTTTCTATTGAGGGGAATAAAACTATAGGCAGCTTCTTGCCATCTAATTTTTTTTCTATTTCTCCCGTGAATTTTTTGAGCCTAAATGTAGTTTCCAAAATATGGCAATGTGGAACGTTATTGGCATGCAACTGGTACAAAAACTACTGTTCCATCAAATCTTATCACAACCAGCTTTGTGAGAACAATATCAGACCTTATCTTGTGTTTTACAATTTTTCTATCTCTTCCGACATTTTCAAATAGTTTTCCAATATGCTCGGACTCAAGTTCTTTTAACCAGACTTATGTGTTTTTTGTTTTGATTTTTCTTCAAATTTTCCTTAATATAGTGGTCTTATCATTACCTCGGTCAAAATATAAATTAATCAGATTAGAATTTGCTACAACTGGCTGAAATGGTAAAGTGGTTCTTGTTTTTGCTCTCTCACGCCGAATTAAAATTCAATCAATGACGTTCGACATGTTGCTAAGTGATATAAGGCCAACATCTTGAAGTGCAGCTGACACGAAAGCTACCCTTGCTTAATTAGAAACTCCATATGGATCTAATGTTCTTCAAGTGTGAGGTCTTTGAGAATTTAGGATAGATTTTCAACAATATCTGACGGTATTGGAAAGTCAGCAGTCTCGCTCACGCGGTGGTTCCATTTGCCCGTATTTTTTCTCTTATCATTTACATTTTTTACATTTAACATAATTTAAATTATTGTCTTATGTGTAAACAATTGATTTGGTGTATGCATGGGTGTTATACACTAATATACAAAGAAATTGACAATATTTCTGTTAAATCCGTTTGTTTACCCAATGAAATAAATTAATAAATAAATAAAATGATCTTGTACTTAATTTTTGGGATTTCGTTTTATGATATCTTCTAACTTCTTAACAAGTTATTTACATAATGCAGAAATGTCTTCCTTGTGTCGTATGTCGGTTTAAATACTAAAATACGTACTAGATTACGTTTTCACAGGTAGAAAGCATATTTGGTGGCATATCACAACCAGGCCCGAAAATATGGCAAAGCATGTCTTTTCTCAATACCGCCAGAGTGCAAAACTAGTTTAAGTTCATCGACTCACACAATTCAAAAATATAAAATACTAATTTTTCAATCGGGAACAGCGGTCGCGCATGCTATTCTGACGGCCGCTTGCTCAGTTTCATGCAGTTTTACGAACTGATTTGAGAGGATGCGGGGAAAGGGTTGATTATCACAGCCATTGAAATGTATTATTCAACTTATGATTATAATTTACGTATATCTATATTGCAGAAAAACATTCATTTGGTATCTAAAATCGTCACACCAAAATATTGCTTTTTTCAAAATCTGAAATACAACCCCCTCGTGGCAAACCTTAACCTTAAAAACATTTTTTTATTTTATTTTTCCCTTTTTCTACATACTATAGAACATCTTTTTCGCATAGGGCCGTTTTGATGACTTCA
Source organism: Micrasema longulum (assembly GCF_059751315.1). Classification (NCBI taxonomy): domain Eukaryota; kingdom Metazoa; phylum Arthropoda; class Insecta; order Trichoptera; family Brachycentridae; genus Micrasema; species Micrasema longulum. The sequence continues at coordinate 177,274 of NW_028277619.1, forward strand.
GTTTTTTTTCTCCATACAAGATCGATCCACCCTAAAATACATAAAGTCTTAAATAAAATAAATTAATTAATTAAAACAGTCAAAACACGTCGCGAAATATTTTTACCGATTTTCGAACTTTTCGACTCGTTTTGCATTACGTGCCATCTTAGCATCTTCTTCTTCTTCTTCAGCTTTTTGTCTTCCGCTGCTCGATAAAAGCTCCTTCCATATCCTTAAGTTGGTTGCTACTTGCAGACAATTTTTACCCCCCACAGCAGCTGTATCGTCGGACCATCTTAGCATAACGTTGTAAAAATATAAAGATAGCAATAGACCCCGAATAAGCAGATTAAAGCTAATACTGGGGGATATTGGAAGAAATCATAAAAAAAATACCTGTCAAATTATTTAATAGAGCGGCAACACCAGATGGGCTGGGCCTCTGATAAGGAAAAATAATTATATTAATACTCTATGTAGATTTAGAACAGATATTTTTGTACCTTGTGAAGCTGCTGTGAATACCTACATATTGCTTTGAAAATTTACACGTCAAATTGTTATTGTACCTACTTCATACTATAAGCATTCATTTTTATTTCATGTTATTTGAATTCTTTTTATTTTTAATTATTTGTATGAGTTTTTCTCCAATAAAAGCCGCATTCCGGCACTGAAAGAGATTTTCATCGGCAGTCGAATTTCGCGACATTTCATAAATTAATAACTTTACTCATTGATGTAGATTTAGAATCAAGTTATGGTAGAACAGGGTTCGAACGTCGGACCGAACCAGGTTTTCTTTAAATGGTAATACTAATTTTAAAGGTCCGTCCAACTATAACATAAAAATAAAAACTGTCTTACAATATTTTTGGGGATACTCTCGGGTAAAAAGCCAGGGAAGGGAAGTCGAGTGAAGTTTAGTCGGCCTCGTGATATAACCTACTCGTTAGTGCGTTTGTCTACCATTGAATAAATAAAACGCTTTAAATTCATTAAAAAAACAAACTATCACGCTGTTTCTCCGTGGGGGGAGGCACAGAGAATAGAACGCCATGTCAGTCTTTGTACACGGACCTCGCTTCCTCTATTTTCACATTTCTTCTCATGCACGCGCTTGGATTATTCCGATTTTTGACTTGTTCATATTAAACTACTTTCTCTGTCTTTTTTTGCATCCTTCTACACTCGCATCTTTGGAGCCGCTTTTTTGCCGTCCATTCGCTAGATGTCCGAACCAACGAGAACTCCTTTTTTAATTTTGTCGGTAATGCTTATCTCATCCTTGCATAATGCATAGATCTTGACATTTTTGCACCTATCACACATTCGTCTAAGATTTCCCATTTAGACTGCAATCAACCTACTTTCAACATTATTTTTCGAATTCCATACTAATAATTATAACACAGTAAAACCAATCTGTCCTGTGTAATTTCAACATGCCCTGGAGATTTTTAAAACCATCTGAAATGGGGATTTGTGATCATAGAAGAAAAAAAATATCAAAAATTTTCTAAATCCCTCCTTACCTAGACCTCATTCATTGATACCCTTCATTCAAAGCAACGAGCATTAAATTATACTACATTACATTAAATCTGATTGCTTTACAATTTACAGTGCATTTCAGACAATTCTCAGGTGTCTCCTACACAGTGGACACACCCTTATCTTCAAGCTTACTTTATTACCGCCATATGGCGGTATAAGGTGCGTACTACATTTTATTTTTTATTTTGTTAGCGTGCCGATGAAATAGCATAGCATGTTTTAAAAAATGTATGGTTTTTACCATCTTGTGGTTACATTTAGAAAAGTAAATATTCAATATCTACAAATTTAATGTTATGAGAGGGCTAAATAACATTACGGAAAACAAAACAAATAGAACAAAGAAATCAGATAAAACCTCGCACAAAATGAAAATCGGTTGTAACATAATATTACATCTTAAAATGTAATAACATAATTTAGAAACAAAACAGAACTCACAATAATGTGTTTTTCAAGAAGAACACATAAATCTTGGAAATACGCATTTAACAAAAAGTGATAATGGAATTAATTATGGAATTAACTAATTTGAGATACATATTATTATTCCTATATAATCTATTTACAAAATATGAGCTTAAAATATTTCAATTTAACAATAATAGGGAAATATCACATACTACCAATACCGATAAAAGTATATGAAATGAATTTAGAATAATTAATTGTATTTTCAAAATCAATATGGATATTGCAAAGAAATGTTTTCATGCATAAATTAACCCAAATAACTCCTTTAGGCCTGGAAAGGTTAAAACAACTTTATTCAAATTATACCTGTATGTGTTCACATTAATTCACATCATTCCCTCTTCTCACCTATCTTGATCATTTTTGTTACATGAAGGTAAGATTATCAGTATTACGCTTCAGGTGCCGTTCCAGGGACTATGAAATACTCTTGTGTAAAAACACATTTTTAAATTAATATTTTCATATTAACCACGTCGGGAATCGAACCCAAGACCTCTTGCATGGTAGGCGAACGTTACAAATTCACATAATGCTGTATAATTTGCTAATGCGAATAACATTTCATTGCAAATTATCATTGCTAACGCTAATTATTTTATCACTAGTAGGTACTGCGTACACGCAAGGGTCCTTGGTTCGTCAGGAATATATTAAACTTTAATGACAGCTTACTCTCTACTATACTTTTTGTCTCATTGTTTATGTGCATTTTCGTATTTCGATATTACAACACCCTCTAAATACTTTTTTGAAAAACCAAAAAGTTAGGCCAACTTTTTCTTATATTATTATTATATTATACATATGTTCACTTCGATAGTAACAACCTAAACATTGTCATATATTTTGTCTTTTTTAAAAATAATACGTCTTGTAACATTGATAGAGAACCTTTAGATTCCCCTAAAATTTAGACATTTGCAAAGCTGTAAGCTACTTTGCTGAATACTTTTTCGTTGAATAAAATAACTACTTTACGAACTGTGTAACATCAAAGACCACTCCAAATAGGTTTAAACAATGAGAAGGTTGCGTGCAACGGGAAAATGGATATAAAAAATGTTTTTTACGCGCAGTAAAATTACAGCATTTAATTTTATGGCGAAGTTTCTCTAAAATGTATGAAAAAATTTATAAAAATTACTTAATTTATTGCAACAGAAAGGTAAAACATTTATAGGGTTAATGACCTGTCATTGGCTGGTTTAAGTGGTCATTTTACACACTGTGTAACATTCACCATTCTGCCTATGTTTAAACAAGCACATTTCCTCGACTCTTCCATATGTTAACTTTTGTGAAGTAAAAGAACTGAAATCTTTATCATGTGGGTGAGATTCATCCGAACGAACCAATTCACCTACTAGGCATCGACTGAAAACAATTTTCTAATTTTTATATTTAAACATTTGGACGTATTCAAAACATTTTTGAAAAATGAACTACTTTGAACGACGTCACTGGTTCTCCGAAATCAACTAATGACAGAGTGTTGTGACACATTTTCGGTTACCGGGAAGCCAACCCACTAATCAGAACATTTCGCATAGACCTTAAGACGTCATAAGCGGAGTAATTTCAAAATAATACGACACAAATTTTTTTTTTTTAACATTATTGGCTTAGTTTGACAGTGTATTAAAAAGTGTTTTTTTTTTAACCACTGAACGTCCTCATTGAACATCCATATTACTTATTCAATTTTTTCATCGCATGAGCCGATGTTTGCTAAGTAAAAACAGTAAAAAAATTATTAACACGCTTAAGATTATTTTACCTACTAGAAACGATTTAAGTACCCGCTTTTCGGTTTTTTACGTCTTCCACCAAGTTATTGGCTTTACTAACCAATTCAAATGTTCGTAGACAAGTTTTGAATGTTACGCCATAAGGTCATTGTTTATAATATTGACAAATCCTACAATAGAAAAAATTTCGGAAAAGTTCCCATAATCAATCGATTGAAAATAAAATTCATCAAATTTACATGGATGCAAAAATAAAATTATAGAAAAATGTTTTTTAAAAACTCCTTTATAAAATGGTTTACAGGTAGGTACATTGATATTTTCCTAACATTATTTACATCTCTTTATTTATAAATCATATAATAGAAAATAGTTTACAAAGTATAATACAAATTAAATACATTCCCAGGAGATACTGTAACTCAATTCGAGACTTTTTTTTTTTTTTAATCACACATGTTGATGTGTTGAAACACAAGAAAACAAAGCAAGTTTAACATCTTTATAACTAAATATACCGCAACATTAAATAAACCAAAAAACTTTTCTTTTACAAAAAACAAAATATAAAAACGTTTTCAAGAATAAAGAAAGTGGTAAATCTAGGATTACTGGAGATAAGGTCGTTAGCGTCATATGCTACGCAGACGATGAAACTTACAGTAAAAGAATCAAAAAATGATTTACAACTCATCTTATACAAGTTTCATCTAGCGCCTCAGAAATTAAAACATGAGCATATATCTCAATATATATTTTTTAAATATTTTATTATGTAAATAGTAACACGAGAAAGTATATTAATATAATGTCTAATGATTAGAACATATCTATCTAAGTTAGTAAAACAAAAAGTTAAAATATTCTTTTAATATTTAGATTTTAATTTAATTAACAACGTACAGTAAAGCACGTCATGTTTTGATTATTGTTACCTTAAATACTTGAGCAATCATACTTGCATAATAAATTGTAAACATTTTTGTAAAAAGTTGTTGTCTCACACAAATCACAAATTATATGGTGCTTAGCGTCATCTATGATTCTTATAGGTAACCAACACGAACACAAAAATACAACTGTCGAACGAAAATTAAGCAATGAAGATAAATTAACATTGTAGTGTTCTGAAGTTCTTACAGATGGCAGTAAAATTACTATTTATATATTTATAATAAATAACTATCTATTAATTAAATATTATTAATATAATATCAATAACTCTGAAACGAGTAAGTGATGTTATCATTTAAAGTTTAGTACAAGCTAAGTCTAGCCTAATAGTGGTTAATTTTCATGACAATTTTCAAAAATAATAAATACTTACTGTGATTGAAGTACCAATTCTGTACCCTATGCACCACTGTGTGTGGAAAGGGTAAGTTATTACGATCAGATTTTATACTTTTTAACTCATAAATTAAGTACGGCCTTCATTGTGAGAGACAAATTATATCAAAAATAAAACCACACGTTAAGAAAAATAAAAAAAATAAATGGAACCCCTTCCAATTGTGGCAAGCAAATAAAACAGGAATTATTGTTCAAGTTCCTTTATTTGTCAATAATCAACGATACACAATTAAAAATGAATGACATGAAATACCTAAGCTAATACAATATTGATGTCGATGATCCTAATCTATAAACAATGCTGGATTGGTAATATATCAAGAAAATCCTGAAAAAAAGAACATTATAATTAATCACGGAAATAATATTTTTTTAAAAATTAAACACGAATAAATTTAATGCGATTATATAAAATTGTCAAAAATTTTCATTCTAAAATACAATAAAAGTATCATTTAAAAAAATTAATAGATTTCAAAGGAATCTAAGTAGTAGAAAATTAAAATCATTGATTTCAGTATTAAAACATAAGGAACATTATTTTCTCAGCAGGTTTTGCGATTCCTGAGAAATAACAGACTTTAGTTTAAACTGTCCGATGAGAGATTCAAAATCAAAGTCTGGCATTTCCAGCGGCGGCAACGGCGGAAGCTCGCGGTCTTCTCCAATACTGGGGCTCAGGTCACTGGGGGAAAAGATGAACTGAGACGAGTCTTCGTCTTCCAAGGAGTCGCTGATTACTTCTATCGGAGTTGTAGGCCTCGGGATCAATTGCGGACTGGGTGGCGAGATGATTTGTACTCCCAACAACTTGTTTCTCTCGCCCTCCAAGATCGCAACTTGATTTTTCAAAAATTTGACTTCCGAGTCGCTGGTTTCGAGCTGCATGAGAAGCTGGTTGATAAATGTACGCAGTTGGTGATTGACAACCTGCAATTCCTCGATGACAACATTGTCGTTCTTGGGCTTCTTGAGCCCCGACACAAGCAGAGTATCACTCATATGGCACTGCACCACTCCATTGTCGATGGAATCGTTATCCCCCGAATCGATGTCGTTCTTCGCACTCCTCTTGTACAGAAGTTCCACAATTGAGTCTGCTTCGTCCATCGTTTTGGTAATCGCCAAATGCAGGCTCCCAGTGGTGATATCTTTCGGGTCCATCTGATTATTCTTCGCTGCCATTCTTAGCTTCTGCTTTTCAATGTTCTTTTTCAGGTTCTCGTACTGTTCTTTTTGTAAACTGCCAAATCCTTTTGCTTTTTATGGTATTCACACTGGAGATTGATAGATTCAATAGCCTTGATCGATGTCGTTAGATTTATAGCTTCTTTAAATACTGAACAGCTTTTTCGTGACATTCGATTGCTTCATCATATCGGCGATATCTCTTACTAGCTTCCGCGCGTCTGTGTTGTTGATGTGCCTGAAAATAAAATGACAATAAATAAAAGCCATTTCAATCATTTATAAAAACATTCGATAAGAATACAAAAGCAAACGCATATTTTCTAAGAACATAATGCTAAATCCGTAATTTAACTATCTGCATTGCAAACATCAAGTATGTTGGATATAAAAATTACCGCATTCAAGGGAGAATTGTCCATTAAATTTTTATTTAAATATGTAATATGTAATTTTTATATGAATTCTATGTTGAATAATGCTGCAGGATTTATCAAAATGTTTTACAATATTTTTATTGTCAGCTAGTGAGCTGTCAAAACAAAAATCCACAGACAATAATTCGTTATTATTTTATTTTTTATTCATCTAGACATAGACATCGAAAATATTTTCTAAATTTCTATGATTTCATCAAAAAACATTCTGTCATTTTTTATTCGAAAGCAAGTGTCAAGTGTCAGTATAGTAAAAAAAGCTGTAAAAATGTAAACAAAATTAGTTTAAAAAAGGAAGGTTATATGATTTTTAACCATATAAAAGATATTTGTGAACAATATGGTCGTGTGTTGCTGCGTACGAGGCTGTTCAAATGATTGGAAACCACTTAGCGATCTACGATTTCATAGGTTAAAAAATCTACCTGGATAAATTTACAGCAATAATAAATATATCTGTAAACAATTCTTAGAATAACACTTTCTTACAGATTTCCCTTGACTAACGGTGACTTACTCGAAAAATGGTTAAAAGCTCTGGCGCTAAAGAATTTTACCCCAAAAACGCATTCTCGGATATGTAGCGCTCATTTTTCTTTAGATGATTATTACAATTCTGATTTTCCAAATAAAAAGATGCAACTCAAGCCGAATGCCATACCAACCAAACTAATAGATGCAATAAACATTTCTAGTCCTACTGTAGAGGTGACATAAATGTACTATTTATTATATTACACTAAATAAGTTATTAATCATTTATTAATCAACCCAGTATTAACTGCAAGGTTATTATACTATGTTAATTACTTACATTGAATTTTAATTTAATTTTTTTTTTTAACGCTGAACAATAATTTGGCATGAGGAAATTTTACTTATTTACTTAAAACACCTATATTTTTATCAAAGATATTTCAATTGTAAACTGTTTCATTTCATAAATGTAAATCAAAGTATTTCATAATTAAAAACCTTATTATATTTACTTACATTTATAGATTATAAAATACTACTTATATCAAGTTTAAAAAAAATAAATTATTTCACTATGAAACATTTGTTTTTTAAATATTTTATCTTAGAAAAAATATTTTAAGGTTAAATTTCCACAGAAGTTCTGTGTGTTTGTCATAACATTTGCAAACCTTATATTTGCAGTTCAGGCTTTATACATATTATAAAAATTTAATAAACAGCTTAAAATCAGCTATTTTAATTAACTTATTTCTTCACTAATCTAAAAACACTGCGTATGTCATTTTTTGTAATTTTTACGGGATGACAAACACACTGCTTATTTAACTAAATGGAAGAGAAATTTTAATAGGCCACAGTTTATAGATAAACATTTAATTTTAATGTTAATTTAATTAAGCTTTAAATAAAGTATGCCATTTTTCTGCCATCCTGTAAAAATGACTCACACGGTGTTGTAAGATAAAGGACCATAATACATAGCTCTTTATAAATCACAAAATACCCAAAAATATTACTACTAGAAATTATATTTGATCGCAAAAATATAAAATTTGTTCTTATTTCAGAATGAAGTTCAAGCAGAGACAAATCCAAGACTCACCCATTGTTGCTGCTATGAAATAGTATCTGAAGACTCCAAATATCCCGAGCACGACCTGCTCGTAAGAAGTCCAGAAAAGAAAAGAAAGGTATGAAGATTTTACCATTTTACCATGCCATTATTATTGTTGCAAATAAATAATACCCTATGTACATTTAAATGCACTAATAAGGCTGTTAACGAAATTCATAGGTGACCAATCATCTGGTGAATTCGTACAATAAACTCCAGTACCTATAGATGATAATTTCGCATTAAAGAAATAATAGTTTATTGTATCCCCAAAATGCCCTAGTATTGGCTGATTTTAATAGCGTTGTAGACTTGCATCAAATCACAAGTTTTTTCTAGATGCATAATGGTCTACTTGATCTACGAATTAAATATTAATCCTTTTATTCAACCTTAATTCAGAAAAAAATTGCATGAACTTCTCAAAGTTACCTCTTATACCTTCAATAATAATAAAAAAGTCGATGAGCATAATAGGGAAATATAACTTTTTTAAGAAGTATTAAGGGTCTATGAAATACTGTCTTGTAAAAAAAATTTTTTTCTTTCTATTAAGCGTAAAAAATATTTTTAATTTGTAATTTTGAATATTGAGATTATCTAATGACATTTAGTTTTACATCCTTTAGTTTAGTTAAATTTTGCTTTACGGTTTTGCATACTGAACTGCGATATTAGTTTCTTCTATAGATAGAATAGTCAGATGATTTCTCAGCAACAAAGCCATCAAGGAGGTCAACAACATGTGCAGCAACAGGCTCATCACACTGCAGGACAACTTTCAGAATATGTAAATAAAAAATTCTGAAGTTGTAAATCTTCCGGCTGCAGAGTGTGTAAATCACCATTATCATCATAATGTACTGGCAACTAACTATTTTCGATAAAAATATTTTGAGAGTAATAACATTTAAATTAAATGGATGATATAAATATTTTAAATGTTACTTTTTTTCAGGACACAATATTCGAATCTCATCAACACAAAATAGATTATTCTACAATACCTACACAAACAACATTATTTGACATCCCTGACTTAATAGGAACTAAAGATTTGTGGCGTAGAAAAATAAAAATACTGCAACAAAAATTGAAAAGACGCAATGAGAAAATTTTCAAAATGAGGAAAGTTATTTATCATCTCAAAACTGAAGATAAAACATCTGAAAAACTTAAACTCGTGCTAAAAAAATACTTTAATGGATTTTCTGCGGAACTTTTCAGGCATCAATACAGAAATAACAAAGTTACACCTAAACAGAGAAGATATAGTGAAGCAATGAAGAAGTTTTCTGTTAAATTGTATTTATATTCCCCGATCGCTTATAAATTTGTAAGGAGTTATTTACAATTACCCCATTTCAGATCATTACTGAGAAAACAAAGTACAAAACAATTTGTAAGTGATTAATGTTCACCTGACCGATGATATTTTGTCAATGAAAAATATCAAATGGTTTTGTCACATACCTGGATATTTACGGAAAATCTGTTCACAATTTGTTAGACAAGTTTTAAGCTAAATTTGTTTTTGGTTTATTTTGTAGAAAAGGAAAATTAAAAAAAAAAAAAACGTTTATCTAAAAGAGGCCACAAGTCCTCTAGAACAGATCCGGGTGAGTGTAACTTTCAATGTAGAAAAGCCAACTGACATTAGGTTTTATGTTATTATATTTCCAATTATACAGGCACTCTCCTAATTGTGCAAATATACGGGAGCTAGCAGCTTACAGAAAATTTTCGAGATCTGAAATGGAAAAATAAAAGTGTACCCAGGTACATTGAAAAAATGAACAAAAATATCATAAATGTTTAATGTGTATATAATACATCAATCATTGCAAGTTGAAGTTTCATTCTTATAAATATACTTTGTTTCCCCATGAACTTGATTCAGTCCCACGAACCATTGCTGGACATAATCACAAACAAGCTTACATGATGCTATATAAATTTCTCCATTGCTACTGATATTATGTACTGTGATCAATCCTCAAATATGTTTCTTTGAAACCAATGAATAGAACCTAATACTCGTTAGTATGTCTATGTATCTGTCACGGTACGCTTAGATTAAGCAACACCTATACTTGAGGTATATATTTTCTTTCCAGATATCAAACCATTCCAATATCATTGGACAATATTTTGATATGCTCAACACAGGCTGTTTTATTTTAAATTTTCATTTTTGTTATCATTTGTATATTTTTGTACGCTGATTCGTCTACAAATGCAACTTCTTTGGTAGCGTCTCTTAGTTTGCAGCAAAATTTTTACTTTTTTTCGCAGTTCCGTACATGTTTCTTTTAGCGCTCTTATTTTATTTTGAAGATGTCTCTCTCGATTTGCATATTTAGTAATAAAGTCTTCTACTTCGAATCCAAACGCTTCATCAGATGACATATCTAATGCAATTTCCTGAAATGAATAGTTTTTTTTAAAATTATCTGCTTGTTTTATTTATATACTTAAATTTTTTTTGCATATATTTATACATTGGCGGGCTAATTGTCAGATGAAAATTTCTTAATTAAAGATTATTATATAATTTTAGTTTCAAAATGTAAGCGAGAAAAAATTGAGTACTATAATAAAATAGATCTAGCAATAGAAATATGTGTTAGTGATCGACCGAAGTTTTGGTTTCGGCTAGTTTTAATGAATCAGATGAAAAGGTAGGAGGATATTTATATATTACTTTTAGTTTTGTTTTTGGGTGATTATGAGCGGTCTATAGACTGCCTGAACACAACCGTTCGATCCTATTATACCATATGTTGCCACTGTTCTGTAGTCTAACACATTTCTTAAGTCGTAGAATACATATATTAGTTTTCTTAATCTATCAGTTTTTGTGTCTATATGAGATTTCCAGCAAAGATGTTAGTCAATGACTACTCCCAAATATTTTATGTTTTCTGTCTGCTTAACTTATGCACAGGAACAAGTACCACTATTTATTTGTTTGACAGACTTATGCAGTCATAAAATTAAAGATAGGAAAAAAAATAAATTACTACCTCAAGACAAGATCCGCTCTATCTTAGTGATTTTTTAAACCTATAAAGACTTACGCCAAAAAAGTCCAGATCTTGTCTCGAGTTTACAATATGACACAATCGGGACATTGGTGAATGCAAGCCATAGTTTGGGCTGTGTTGATCGAGGAACAGCACATTATTATTTCGCAACCGGCAGATTGGAACATTGAATGCCACTTGTTCCAGTAACGATGGTACATCAATTAAGCCATTCAGTAAATTGAACATAAATATGGAGTCAATGTTATTTCTACGTTTTTGTAGACTTGAGATTTTGAACATTGGAGTAAATATATCTTTATGACATGAATATTAACTTGAAGTTTTCTTGTTTCCTTTTTTTCAATGAGGAAGTCAGATATTATGTCGTTTAATTGCATTATGTATTTTTTTTGCATTAACTAAATTACGTAATTTAATCATTGTTGACTATGTTTCAGTAAAATAAAGAAATAAATAATAAAAATTTGAAACTAGACTGTTTTTGTGATTTGTTGACTACAGTTGGTAGTTCTAAGATCTTTCATATTTACAACAACAACAAAAACTATCATGCTGTTTCCCCGTAAGGGTAGGCAGAGAGGATAAAACACCACATCACTATCTTTACATAAAGATCTCGCTTCCTCTACATTCATATATATTCTCATGCATGCGCGCCGATTATTCTTACTTTTGACATGACCATTTTCAAGTATTTGTTGGATTCGGTCATGCCATGTCTTTCTTGGTTTTCCTTTATTTTTGCATCCACCAACATTCGCATTGTAAATATTTTTAGCTGTTCTTTTACTGTCCATTCCCTCTACATGTCCAAACCAGCGCAGAGCTCCTTTCTTGATTTTGTTGATAATGCCTACATAATGTACGGATCTCGACATTTGTGCATTTATTGTCTATTGCACATAGTTTTACCACATATTCGCCTTAGAGATCTTATTTTTGTAATGCCTTAATAGTTAGTAAGTTAAATTTCATAAAGCGTACATAGAAGAAATGCTGAGTATGAGTTATATCTATAACATAACAATGAACCAAAAGGCGCTAAAAATAAACAAATTGACTCATTAAATTTATGCCTTTTATATCATAACGTATTTTATTGAACACTTATTTCAATGAACTTGTAAGGTTTAACAATAAAAGCCTAATTTCGGGCGTTTTGAAGTAACTTTTAACTTATTTATAAAAGTTTTGGTTTTGGCAGAAACTAGAACAAAATTTTGCCGACATTCGGTTTTGGTTTAGGCTGAAAATCTTGTTTCGGTTGGTCTAATATGTATTCTAATTATTTTAATTAATTAATATTAATGCTAGTCTTCTAGATAAAGGGGAATAAAGAGAGAGGAAAAGAGGAGAGATTGACGAAGAGAAAGGAGATGTTTTTTCAGGTATGATTTAAACAGAAATACTGTAGAAACTTTTGAATCCTTGAAAAAGAAAAACCTTTGGTAATGGACGGGAAATGATTCCATAGTCTAGCCCGATGGACACTAGATTAGTTGGAGAAGAAGGAATTGTGGATGGGAATTAAGAGGGTGCTTTGAGAATAAGAAGAAAGAGATTGACCATGCACTTTTAAGCATTGAAAATTTTCACGAAGGTATATAGGAGCGTCAGTACTATGAATTGCAGTGAACAGAAGTAAGAGGGTGTGATTATGTGTGTGGGTTATATTGTTTTTCAAATTATGGATAATTTACTTCATTGTTCTCATCAGGTACTTCCGGCACTGCAGTTTCCTTAAGTATTTTAAAACCTGTTTCAGACACATTAAAACAGGAATCATCAAAATGTTTTGAACATACAACACTATTCTTTTTTGGTTCCCAATCTATTTTGTTTATTCCTTCAAGCCAAGCCTTTCTATGGGATATATCCTTGGGAAATCTAAAACAAAAAATTGAATATTTTTTTTAATTAAATCTGTTTGAAGCTAATCATAAATAGAATTTTACTAAGCCTAATAACCATACATTTTCTCTATTTAGTGTTACAGAATGCTAGATGAAATAAATTATGCCATTGACATATTAATACAAAGACACGCCCTACGGAGTAAAATATTTTTAAAAGCAGTGACATGATTATATCCTATAGTTACTGAGTTTATATATAGTTACTTTTTTTTTCCCAGGGCTGCATTCAAGGATTATGTATATGTTACCAAAAATTGGAAGATATTCATTTTTGGTTCATAAAAAAAATGTATTTCAACATTAACAATCAACATTCGTTTTTTGGTGAATCCCAATTAGATTTTTTCCTTAAATTCCTTTTAATTTCGACCCATTTGCAAACGTGAGTTCGAGTGAAAAAATAATATCAAGTCAGGCTTATTATATTTTTTAAACGTTATCCTTTCAGTGCAACCATGTAAATAAGAGCTTTGCAATTGCGCTGTGGCCTTATTCTGTAACTAATTTGTTTCGTAAATTAATTTGTATGGTATGAGAGGGAACAAGAGCGAAATATGGTTTTGATGGAGCTAGAATGAGATGGATATATGACAAACGAACAAACTTTGGAAGTGAAATTGTGACAGAATGAGCCTGCTGCAGGCTCATTCTGTCACAATTTTGTAGTCTTACGTTTACAAAAAGAATATTTATATTTTAATATTGTTTTAAGCTTTTTTAATCCCTCGTGAGCAAATATTTACCAATGAAAAGTTATACAGTCCTTTTTACAATGTTTATCCGAAAGATTTTTTAACGCTTTCATGACACGAGCAGGCATATTGGTTTCGTTTCTAAACGTCACGCCCACAGATTATATAGTACGCCTGGCTGGCGGTCGAAGAACGACTAAATACGCGTGGAGTCTGACTGAGCGTTTGGGCATGAGTTAAGTATCTTCATATTTGAGGGCTTAGGGTATGTCTATGTGTATTAATATGTCAGTGAGTTATGCTGAAAGAAGTATTAAACGCATACCTATGAAAAGATAAACCATCCCTTTGTTTTAAAACATTGGATTTATTTTTACATGAACTGACGGAGCACCGAACCATTTTAAAAAGTTGATGTTCCTATAACGTTTGCATTTTATTACCTCTATTCTCTATAAAATCAACAAATCGTGAAATGAAAAGTTAAAATAAACACTTTTGTTGTTATATTTAATTATCTGACAGCTGATAGCGTAGAAAAAATTATATGTGCTCACTTAAAACTAACCACAGACTACAAACATTCTTAAAGTACGTTCCAGAAGTTAAAACGATGGTATTACAAATGATGAAAAATTAAAATTATCGACTTCATGCAAAACTCCCCGGTTGTGGTTCATGCAACACTTTCAATAGAATATAGGTGGCATTGCAAACTGTTTTTTTTCATGAATTTTTTTCGCCCTTGTAAAATTACAACTTTTGTAATTTAAAAAAGGTTTTTATTACACCCTTTATTTTATTTATTTATTCATTAATGCTTTATTAAGTTAACTTAACTTACTTCATTACATCTTTAGAACTTTTATAAATATTTAGTAATGTTACGATTTTTTATCAAAATTTCTCAGGTACACATTTTTTTCAAACTAATTTTTAATGCTTCCTATTTTTTTTTTCTGGTTAATCATGTATGTGAGTAAGTAACAAGTAATATAAATGGAGTGAAAGGTAGAATTTTAGATTTCCATTGTTTTTATGCTAGCCATTTTTTAAATGTAAACTTCAGAAATAATACGTCTCTTCAAAATATTTTTGGGACTTTGTTGGTGAGATTTTTGTAATCATCATTGTGACAAAACCATGTCCTTCTGAGTGTTTTTGGAATAGGAATAACTGAAATGTCGCAGGGAGCTTTTTTGCAATGAATCAACTGAATAATAACTGAAAATTGTTTGTGCTTTTGATTAGTTTCAGTATAAAGAAAATAATACATGAAAGTTAATATTAAATAGCTATTTACATATGTATGTATGAGTCAGCATGAAAAAAATCAATGTGCTAAAGTAAATATTCAATAGCTATTTACAAATTCAGGAGTCGTTAATTTTAAAAAATCTGTACAATAGATTTTCAAAAAAACTAGCATATCACAAAAATCATTTCAATTTATGAAGGGTTTTGACAAGCAAATTTTTTTTCTTTAATTTATAGTGGAGTTTGAAACAAATAACCGAGGTAAATTTAAAGTATTTGGTTTTTTTTTCTTTGTTGTAATGTGAATTTTATTATTTTTTTCATTTCCGTGTTTAAAACAGGAATCACCCACTTAGCCGTTATTTTAGAAGCATAAAAGGAAAATATGAAAAATACACCACAACGCCCAGACCGATTGAGAAAAAAATCTTTCTTGAATTTCTTTCATTCAAATTTACTAGCTGGAATCGATCTTATGCCATTTTACCAACTCCGCCTTAGCGCCATGAATGGGTAGGGAATTATATTTTGTGTATTGCAAATAAGAAACATTTTTTATTTATTGACAATTTGGATAATTGAATCAACACCATCTTTGTATATTAAATCAATAAGGGGCATTTATTGAAGCTTCATCACCCATAAGAGAGTTAAATTTTTATGAGAACATTACACTTTGAGGGTTGGATTAATTGTACGAACGTTAGTATTTTATCTATGGTTTAGCTGTCTCCGTTATCTGTCATTTTCACGGCGTTGTTTCGTTGTTTGTTGATAGCCAATACATTTTCATGTGGTTCTGTTACACCCCCTACGGGATTAATTTCCAAAATAATAAATACAATTAGCTTATTAGAACTTCTATTAAATTACAGTTTAGTAAAACTCACAATGTCCGAGTATGATACTGTAAAAAGGGGAAAATTAGTTCTGAAAGGACATGAATCAAAGTGAGTACTATCAAACATTTTAATTCAGTATAATTTGTCTCTTAAGTATTATTGATATGTTTTTATTTAATTAAAGATCAAAGAAACGGAAGCATAAAAAGTCAAAGCGCGATAGGGAATCGGAGACCCCAGTCCAGAATCCAGATACTACCATTCACGGTGGGTGGTGGAAAGTAGAAAGAATCGAAGATGCCACTGGAAATATAGCGATTGAGTTTGGGAACAGGACTTATATTACTTCCCTAGATAATGGCCTCTTTACTCTTGGAGTTCCGCACATTGAGGGCGAAGGTCCGGCCCCAGAAGAAATATTTACTGTGTTTGGTGTGGGAGAAACTAAAGTGGCCCTGAAGTCCGGATACGGCAAATATTTAAGCGTCAATGTGGACGGAGTAGTGACTGGAAGAGCTGATGCTGTAGGAGCCTTAGAACACTGGGAACCTATCTGGGAAGATGGTAACAAACTATAATCACACTTATTTCTTCAAGTTTAATGTTCAAAAATACAACAATTTTTTTTTTTTAAATAAAAAAAATAATTCTATAATTATCATGTTTGATCACATATGACATGTTCAACAATGAGCTCTGTGCCCAGAGTTTCATATTTCCTTCTCTAAAATGTTCTCCATCACTGTTGTAATTTGTTAAGTAAATATAACTAATTGCACAAACTCGATAACTTGAGACTTATTAAAATTATTTTTTTATTTAATATGGAGACCTCTTTGTAAATTGTTAACAAATCAATATTAGCATTCTCATATTGATATTTCAATTTATGGGGATATTTGTTTCCAACAATTTGTAAAATTCATTTTTGAAAATAAATATGAAATTTTAGTATATGAACGAAAATTTGGAAATTGCTCCTTTGTTTCATAGTCAGCAATACTACCAATATATTGCAACTCATTCCTTCATTTTACTTATCGTCATTTTAAATAACACTGTGGATTTTATGAAACTACTACATCAACATTTTAACCTGATTATTTCCCTTTTTGTTTAATAATTTTTCCAAATTTATCATGTTACACATTATTTATGTTTTTTTTTTCAAGGCAAAATGGCTATATTAAGTGGTCTCGGAAAATTCATGTCAGTTTCTTTGGAAGATGATTCACTTGTTACTGTGAGGGATAAGGTAACTCCGGAAGAACATTGTGGCATCAGATCTCAGGCGAGTCGAGAAGTGGACACCAAACCTCTTCTTCCACTGGAAGAGCAAGGAAATATTGATGAAATCGAAGTCAACTATGTGTAGGTTTAATTCTTCAATTCAATTTTTAGATCTCACTCATGTTATGTATTACTTTGTAACATACTAAACTAATTGGCTCACATATTAAAACTATCTGATATGCTCAGAGTAATAATTCTCTATTAAAGCCGGTTTAGTTCTATTGCATAAAACAATTCATTCATTTCCGCACCTAATGGTGCATAGAGCATTGCATTGGTACACCAATCTCAGTATTCTCTTAAGTCTCAATCTTAATAATTTTTGTTATATGAAGGTATGATGATCAGTGTTACGGTTTGGGTACCAGTCCAGAGGCTATGAAATATTCTAGAATGAAAACACCTTTTTGAATAAATATTTAATGTCAACCATGTCAGGAATCAAACCCGAGAGCTCTTGCCACCACACCACGAGGCCGACGATAGAACAAAAGCCTTCCAAATTTTCGAATTGGTATTTAGTTTAACAACAATCATGTAATGGACATTTTCCGTTTGCGCTTGCGATTCTCGACCTGAGTACTTACAACCTGGTGTATTGCTGTAAGCTGTAACTAACTTCGTGGTTTATAATCATGGAATGGTTTTGGTCCATATAGGCGACTTTTAGGCATAGGCGTGTAATTACACTAAGCTGATATGAGTATAAGGGTATGATTAATGGAAAAGTATAATTTTAATTTAATCTAAACCGATAGGGACTGTTGATGCACAGGGGTGAAGGCATTTGGTTTTTAGCAGATGTGCAAGCTACGAAAAAAGTGCAATATCCAAACCTAGTATTTGTCAGAAGACATGTTTTCTCCTTCCTGAATTATATGTTGACTTCATTCTCATTCCAGTTAAGAATATCTCACTATGCTTATTTATTTATTGAATTTGGTTTATTTTAGGAAAAAGTTCCAGAAGTTTCAAGATAAGAAACTGCGCGTTAATACAGATGATAGGAATGATTTGAAGAAAGCACGAGATGAAGGAAACCTCCACGAAACTCTCTTAGATCGAAGAAGCAAAATGAAAGCTGACAGATATTGTAAATAATAATTGTGAACAAATAATTACTTTAAATTAAAATATTAACCTTTAAAAATACAGACATTTTTCTCTTGCCTATGTGTTGTTGTGGCGAACAGGATTTTATAACTAAATAAGATAAACTTTTTACATTGCTTTTCTTAATCTTTATTAGGCTTTGATTTTTAACTTGAAGAGTATTATACAAATCATTTTCAGATACATATTACAAAAAATAATAATATCATAAAGTAATGATATTTCACTACAAATATTGTTTTTATGTTGACTTGGAAATCAATCTGGACACAATGCATGAAACAGCGTTTTCTGGATATGTACTTTAAAATTTGTGCAAAATCACAAAAACAAAATAAGGTAGATTGTCGTCCTATTTCTGTAATCACATTTGAAGCCACTTACATAATAATATAGTAACAACAATATTCGTTTTACTTTGTTCTCACGATAATTAATAACCAGTTTACTAAAATAATATACTTAGTAATTTTAACAAATAAAACATAGATACCCTACGAAAAAAACAAAAACCAAGTGTCTTCTTTTCAAAGCGTGCATTCTAACAATGCTTTACGGGCGTGAATAGTGGCATCGCAACACAGTGCAAAGCAAAACTTGGAAGCTTTTTAAATAGATGCTTGCAGCGAATTTTGGTTATCAGGTGGTTTGATATTAGAGAACTACGGAATTAATTCTCAAAGATTGGCAAATATTTCAAAAGCAGGCATATTTATTAAAAATTTTGAATAACTGAATAGATTCCACTGAACTACTATCTCTTATACAATTTGAGAATTTTAGAATACTCAGATTCAATAATGGATTAAAACACCTTTTTTTTGTAATTTCTACAACAATCAAATCTGGGTTTAAAAGAATAAATAGATTGAGTATGCTACTCATATAGCAATAATTCGCCAGTAAGGTGGCAGAAGGGACCACCTGTAAGTTTTTAGTTTTCAACGGTTTTAATAAATATATCAGTAAATACTCATTTTGTAAATATGTGTGTTGTCAGGAACTCTAGTCTATACTCGGTCAAAATGAAATGACGATCATTCAACTCTTGTATAATGCCAGCACTCCCATATGGGTGCGAATCTTGGCACCTTACCAAAGCTAAAAACACCAAACTTCTGAGTTTTGAGATTAAGTGCATGAGAAGAATATTAGGTATAAGGTGGTTCGATTTTAAAACTAAAATTGAAGTCCAAGAGCGGACGCAGCAGCCTCCTATACCGAGCGTCTTGGGGATGCGGCGGTGGACCTGGCTTGGACACGTGTTTCTCTTTTTTATTTATTTATTTAACTTTTTGTACATAATATTATTTTTACATTGGCGGGCTTATTGCCAAATGACAATTTCTTCCAACCAACAAATAAAATAAATGTTTAATTTTTATAATTCAAGTTACAGAACATATTCAATAGAAAAAAAAGATTAAAAAACTAAAAATATATAAAAATAGAAATAAACATATTTTTTTATAAACTATCTTAAATCAAAACTATTACTCAATGGGAAAAAGGAAAAAAAAGAGAAAAAGGAAAGGAGGAGAGATTAAGGAAGAGAAAGGAGATGTTTCTTCAGACGTGATTTAAACAGAGATAATGTAGTAACATCTCTTGTAACATTCTCTTGCCTCAGAAGAACCTAAACCCAAGTTTGCCTCTTCTTTAAACCTTCGGGCTCACGCTGTCCTGGAAGGCCGTCGATGACGATCTTTCGACTTTATTCGGCGGAATTAAGGGGCGCTAGATTGACATGGGAAGAGGCGAAAATGCTGGCTGGCGATAGGGTTTCCTGGAGGCAACTGGTGATGTCCACATGCTGGATGTGGAAAAGAAAAAGAAGAAGAAATACGCATAGAAAAAAACTACCAGTATTTAAATAGGTAGTTTATTATTGAAAACTGGACGAAACCCAAAAATATTTTGATTTGTAGATTGGATCGAGGTCTTCTTTCAGCTCTTCATAACATTTTTTAAAAAGGCAGATGGTTCCATCTGCCATCTGGCTACCAAATTTAAGTATGATAGACCATTTTAGTGAAACTAAATATTCTTTAAAAAACTATTGAAAATTGCATTAGATAAGGTAATTATTTTTGTAATTTTGGAAAATTTGTAATTTTGGAAAATTTGTATATTTTCCTTTTGTTGTTCGTTATTTTATAATATTCACTTCCTTTTCCATTCCCTGCAGTCTGTATGTACTGGTTTTTTAATATTATTTTTGTGATAATATAAAAAAATGTGAAACACTAAAAACACTAGTAATAAATTTGTAGGAAAAATAAATGCAATTCACGTATTATTTTTATTTTCGTTCATATCAATGCCATCTATTGACCAAATTTAAAGTCATGGTAATACCATTGCAATTAAGTTCTCTATTTGTTTGAACATCTTGACAAGAGGTGGAATAAAATAGCACAAAATAATATTTTAAAATGGAAAAAATATTTCTATATTAAATTTAAGCATTTTTTAGTACCTACAACAATGAAGATGTTTATTTATCTATTTCATTACTCACAGACCAAAATATTTACTAATTATCATATACAAAACAAACGTAAAAGCAAGTGATTTTTTTTAATTTTTAAAATAAAACAATTTTGTACATTTTTTAGCCTGCCAATGTACATAATAGATAATATATATAACCATAGGTTCTGTACAATAAGAACAAGAAAATAAAAACCGACATAAGTAGCTTATATTAAAACCTCTTATATAAATAATTAACCTTCTTGCAAATTAATGGCATATGCTACTTTTGAAATTTAATGACCTGGGCCTAGATATATGTTTGGATCAATGCAAAATTATTCGGAGTGGGTAGCTCATTTTGAAATTAATCGCCTATAATTCAATAGGTTGGAACTATTGCAATAGTTGAATTCCGGAAATTTCGTATCTAGGTTCGATTGTTAGTTATAGGCACTAAGAAAAGTGAAATCAAAATTAATAGAGTACCTACCCACATGTCGATGGTGATCTGGCAATAATGTACTATTTAAGAAATGTGCATTTTACAAGAGTGAATATGAACTTATTTTCAGATTAAATTTAACCATTGCAATTTAAACTGTTTCCTTCCGATGTTATTAGGAATTTAATTAATTTGGTGTGTGCATGGGTGTCCTACACTAATAATACAAAAATATCGACAATATATTTCGTATAAATGGTGTGTTACCTAATAAAATAAATAAATATACCTACCTACATAAATATGTAATTAGAGCAGTGGAGATTTTGCAGCTGAGGCAAGCGGGGCTCCGCTTCACTAAAAAATCATACTCCACCCCCCCACATATTTACAACGCGGCACGTTGAATAGAAAGCGTCAATATTTATTTATTTTTAAAAAATAAATCTACTCAAAGACAACCCTGTTCCCTTGTTCAAAAAGCAGTTTTTGCAACTCATAGTCAATGCACACGACGTTTTCAGTTTATTAGTTTAGTCGCACTCCTTCAGACAACACGTGTTGCTACCAATAAAAGGATTTGTTATAACGTACTTAAGGTTGAATTTAGAATGCATTAAAGTCAGTTAGGCCGAAAGTAAACGAGCCTCAAACGTTCAGGGAAATCACGCACGAGAAATCGTTTTGACCATAATTCGTTCGAACGGCGAGCCTGCGAAACTGAACTACCCCGCGTTTTGGCATTGAGTACGTATGTAGCTAGTAATGAATACTTTCGTAATTTCATAAAAACTCAAAAGGGCATACCCACGCTTATTCTGAATTTTTTTATAATTTTTATTTAGCAACGTATTGAACATGTAGGAAATAGAAATAGATTTTTTAAAAGTCTATCATTATAATGTAATATTTATTTGTACCTTAGAGCATAAAACACGGGAGTCCACTTTTTGCCGTTTAGAAGTAAAAAATACAGAAATTATCGCAATAAGTTATTATATACATGAATAAAACACTGAAGTCCATTTTTGTCGTAAACGTATTTTTTTATGTAGAAATAAAAATGTGAAGTCCACTTTTTTTATAGTAAAAAACGTGAGTAGTCCCAGATACAATATTTCAATATGTACTATTATTATTTTTAAAAAAACCTTTTTTTAAAATCGAAAGTTTTTTATAAGTTATGATGTTTTGGAAATCTCACCATCATCAAAATCTTGTTTCCAGAACATTTCATTCAATAGAAATTAGGTACCAAAACTGCCACTGAATTAGATTAGGTATAAGTCAGAAATTGTAGATTATGTTTATTGAACCTGCATTATAATATAGATCCGCTGTTATAAATGGAATATTATTTGATAATACAAAATTAATGACGCAAATTGGACCTACCCGCTTGTACGTACACGTATCTATTTATATAAATATTACATTTTACGTAAAAACATACCTATATATATATATATGTATATATATATATATATATATATATATATATATATATAGGTGGTTTACTGAACTGGACGTATATACACATAGTCGAATTAAGTTGCAAAATGGATACACGAGAAAACAATGCCGTGGAAGGTTATCAAAAAAGTCCAAATATTTTATATTTCATTATAGTACTGTTTGAAGAAATATTGTATTTTTTATATTTCTAAGAGTGGGGTTTTACTATTCGAGACATTGCAAGACGTGTAGAAGTTAAGTCGAACTTGGCTTGCGGTTGTAACATTCGTTTAAGCTTTATGAGAAAATAAGCCTGCACAGATTTTCCGAAAGATTTAGTTCACATCAGAATACACACCAGTCGCAACATATTTGAATTGTTATTGTTAGAATTATAACACAATTTTGGGTGCCAATCAGAATGACTCCTGTGAATGTTTCCCAGCGCGACCGACGCCCTAGTTCTTGTGTGTGCAATAGACCATAAAAAAAGGAGTTATGAATGCCAATATTATGTTCATTATCTGTGCGTTCATGGAGTTAAAGAATGATAATTTTTCCTTTTATTAAATAGTTCAGCATTCTTTGAGTGCCAATCTCCAATTAATGATTTTACTAAATTGACTTTAAAAACAAATAAAATGTATTTTGTACAATTTGCAAAATGGTCTATTGAACATACAAGAACTAGGGCTGCGTAAAAGGTTTTCTAATAGTCATTAATTTCAGCAAAGGTACAGCACAGCACAGAGGTTAAAGAAATAGATAAATGATGATTCGTTTAATGAAAGCTCACACGTCATTATAATAAATGTTTTTTTGGCTGAGGTAGATGTGACCAAGGTTTGTATTATTAGGGCACCTGTTGGAAGAAAAAAGTTTCATAAATCTCTTGAAATCTTAGGAAATTATCGGAATCTAATTTATTTTTTATCTCCTTATTATTATATTTTTACTAGGAAAAACAACAAATGTTACATAAAAAATAATCAAATAAATAAAAAGCCGTTAAAGTTTTTTACAAATACAGCGTGTATGGTAAACTCTGTCACATTGGAAACCACATTGATCGGTATGAGGTAATATATAAGTTTAGGCATCTACAGGGCTTATGACCTGCCATTCCACAAACATCAACAGATGAAAGAATTGAAGGAATATAGATGTTAAAATATGGGCAGAATGGTGAATGTTACACAGTGTGTAAAGGCCACATAAACCAGCCAATGACACGTTATAAGACCTGTAGATGCTTTGACTTCTATATTACCTTCTTTAAAATGTTCTTCATCTCTGTTGTAATATGTTAATATTTTTTTATTAAAAGCCACTAGATTTCATTATTGCAGCGTATCTCAATCATTTTTGTTACATAGAATGTAAAATAATCAGTCTTAAGCTAGGGTTTCCTAGGACAGCGGTGCCCGTATTTTAACGGCCGTAGTGAACGGTGATGCAGTGGACAGCCATCGTAAAGGTGATTAGAGAGTGGTTTCCTAGGAAAACGGTGTTAAATGGTGTTGATAACAATAATTTTTTTAAGTAATGCATTTGTTTTATACACATTCATTTTCTAATTACACATGAAATGTGATTGCACCCTGTTTCTTTAAGATCCTAGCAATATTTCTACACTTTTAAATAACACAACACGGCATAGTTGAATTCAAATTAGGAGTTGCGTACTGAGCGACGTATACAAAGAAACTAATGGGTCAAAACGTAAACCTACTCATGTGCGCATGCGGTTTCTGGACTATTCTTAATTCTACGCTTCTTATATTGTCTGAACTGTAGTAACAATTGATCCCATACGAGTATCATAAGACCAAGGATTATACTTATTTAGCCGGAGTGTTAGGGTGATTTACATTCCGCTATATCTTGCGGAATCTTGTTTACACCGAGTGGGTACTTAATTTTCGGCTATCGTAAAACATTAGCGGCGTTACAACCATAAAAAGCTTGAACAAGTTTAGTACGCCCAACGTTAATCTTAGCGAGAACATGAAAGTCTGGTTAGAAGAGAAGAAACGAAATTATTATTTTAGTGGTCATTTTAAATTAACTGTTTCGGATTCATTTCCTTTTATTCAAGTGTCAAGCCATTCCTTTGATTCCGGTGGTCCTTGTTTTGAATCCCAATATACCTACTTCTCCCTGACGGCGAGTCAAGAAAGCAACGCGTGACAACACAACAAAAAACCGTACCGCGAACAACAGCGAAAACCGTACCGCAAGCGTGACAGTGATTTCGAATCACCAACATACAAGAAAACGTGCAAAGTGACCAGTGCAAACGATAACGGTGTCTTTCTGGACCAGTGCCAAAGGGAGGAAACCGTAAGTCCTTACTCCTTTCATTAATTCCAGGATTGACACTGAAAACCATAACGTCAATTAGTTTACCTAAAATCAAACGTTCCCTGTTTTCTTCGAACACGCGTATCGCGAGAGGGCAGGCCTTGTTTACAGTCCCGAGGTCGAAGGTATCGAGCATCCAACATTAACTAACGGAATAATCTGAAGTTCAAACATTGAAAAAAAACGTAGTGACAAATGTTTAATAATTCCTTTTCCGTAATTTATAAAAATAAAATTTAGCCCTGCCATAGCAAAATAAATAAAAAATCATAAATACGCCGGTCGTTCTGTATGCGCGCACCTCCGCCGACTGCTAATAACCGACTGAATCTGTTTCACACAAACACCGGCCACAAAACATCGTCTCTGTCTTCTTTGTTATGAGTTCTATCTTCGTACTCTCTCTTATAGAAATGTATTGCTGTATTGGCGTCACATTCATTCTTCGCATAGCAAGTAGCAAGGATATATATATTTTGCATTGAAATCCTACATATTTATACAAATATTACTACAGAAATCCGGTATAAAAATGCCCATTTGAAGATTACGTAAATAACTTCATTATTTAAAAAAATAAGAGAGGTATATCACGTACGTCTTGTATTGTATGTAGACTAGTGTTTCACGGAGATATGTCATCATCATCATCATTATCATTCCATGTTGTGATCCATGAGCCTCGCATTCGAGACATGCAAATAATCGAATTCAAAAATCGAATCAATCGATTTTTTTACCGTGAAAAATAAGAAAACGGCTAAAAAAAAAAAAAACAAAAAACAACAACAACAACAACAACAACATTAGTAACTGTTGGGTGGGGGATAAAAATACATCTGTAATAACAAAGTACTTCAAAATAATTATGAGGAAGTTCAGCCTTACGGGAAATTTGATATAAAACATGTTTTATTACGCACGGTTAAAAATTAGAATAATAAATTGTAAATTTCTTGAAAGTGTATGAAAGAAAGTTCGTTAAAATCAACCAATAATATAGCGTTGTGATAGTCATATTTCGGTCTCGTGGTGTAATGGTCAGCGCGTTTGCCTACCATGCAAGAGGTCTTTGACATGGTTGATTTGAAATATTTATTTATAAGGGTGTTTTCCCACTAAACTATTTCATAGTCCCTGGACTGGTATCTGAAGCGTAAGACTAATCATCTGACTTTCATGTAACACAAAATGATGATCAAAATACGCTGCGATTGGTTTACCAATACAGTGCCCTATGCACCATTAGGTGTGGAAAGGGAATGATGATGACGATGATAGTTATCCTATTTCCGGGAAACAAACTAACAGAGGTGAACTTAATACGTCACACGCAGAGTAATTTCAAAATAAAATCAAAATTAAAATCATAGTGCTGATGATACGACACATAAAAATGTTAAAAGTTGTGAATGTTTACCCTCAATTCCGAAATCACATTTCGATTGTCTCGAAATCTCAAGTCCGAATTCATATCTCGATTGTCTCGGAAAACCATTTCGAATGAATTCACTCAAGATATCTCGATTATTTTTCCGATTAGTACGAGTGAACTCGATTAGTTGTAAGCATTTCGAAATGTCTCGATCTTTTTAATAATCGAATATTTCGATTATTTTAATTCGATTCTTCCCGTCATTATTTTTAGTCTCTTTTACTATTTTCCGTAGTGTAGGTATCGAAATGTTTAATAAGCCTTCTTTGAAATCGCTCGGTAGATAAAGATAGACGATCGTTAAGCAGACTGTCTTGGTAATTATATAAAGTTATATAAAAATCATATTCAAGCGAGCATTTTTGCTTGAATTGGGAATAATTGGAGTTTATAATAGCTTTAAAGTATCAGAAGCCTATTTAAAATATAAATGAGAACTATTTTAAATGTTAATGACGTAAGGAACGCGGACTAAATTGTTGCGGTCATTCATTGGTTTGTTTCGATCATACGATGTCGATATGACAAGTAGGTAGAACATACCGAGGTAGATACAGATAGTAAAGAAGTTGAGTATACCGTCTCGATATATACAGATGAAGATAGCGTTCATAATTGAGGACCTGATTCGTAAACACGACAATCTCTCGAGCCCTGTCATCGGTTGACATAGAACAGATAACATTTTATATTTCTAATGCATGAAAATGCAGATTTGGAAAATATATGGCCACGATGACACTTGTGTTATAATAACAACAATTGCATCTTTAAAATGTGCTAAATATAAACATTATATAGTATAGTAAATTAAAATTTATAAACTTCGGATTTACCATAACAGAACGCGGTTTTTTACTAATATACCCAATGAATCTTAATTTTTCTGGAATTTCCCACAATGCCACTAGTTCACATGTACCGATAAGACAGTATTATTTACTATTACAGCTAAAACTTAAATCCATATCTTTTAGTGTTAAGTAGTATCTGACAATGTTACGATAGTTTCATAACTTTTCAGGGTGCTGTAATCATTAAATCCACCATCCATGAACTTTCAACTGAGCTTTTATGACTTTTCTGTGGCATATTGGCTGCGCCACATGAACTATAAATAAAATCAAAGTTTCCTTGCAACGACGCTATCAAATAGTTTCTAAAACCGATTAAGGTTTTATTATTTTAAAAAATGTAACTGCCAAGGCACCACTTTACTTCTCCAATAATATTACCATCATAATTTTATATTATAACGGAAATGTAAAGTGATTATATAATAACCATTGGAAATTAAGTTTGCCTCAATAACTATTTTATTTTCCTTCGTAAATTTTAAGTTCTTAAAAATTAAAATGTTTGTTGTAAAGATAAATCATTATTTATTCCAGAAAAAATAAACCAAATATTACTAGGTACTTTGCAAAAGACACATAATTACCTTTCATAAATGAATAGCGAAACTAATAAAAGCAAATGTACATTTCACAAAGTTACATTTATGTACCACCTCTGTGATAGGTAATCGATTTACTTTTCTTAGCTTCCTAGTTCATAACTTTGTTTAAGAAACCAAAATGCATATAAAAAACATGACACGGCTTTTATTGAGAACACTAATTTTAATAATATCAATTAAACAAAAATGAAGAGGATATTACTGTAAGGCAAGATTAATGGACAAGAATATTTTATTTTATTTTTTGTCGGTTTCTTTTCCATTTTTCAAAATTATGTGAGAGTAATAGAAAGCAAACTTAGAAATCTTAATTGTGGTAGTTACTAAGATATTTGCGAAAAACTTTGAAAAAATAATTGTGAGATTTCTAATTATGCTTCACTAACTCAATAAAGAACGCTGCGGCTTGCGTTTGCGGTGTCGAGTAGTATAATTAAAGCATGTTTTTGCAAGATTTACAGACGGATTTGAATTACGCTATTTTTTAGCTAGGTAGGTATTTATGTATAGTTTATTTTGGCATCAATAACTCATTTTCCTTTTTTATATAATTTGTGGAGATTTCTAAGTTTGCTTCTGATACCCTCATGTATTATATTTGTATACCGCACCATACGTCCAAAGACGTCAGATAAAGCTGGGTGTTTTCATGGGTTTTCGGATGGTCCTAGCTCCCATAAGATACAATTGATCAAAAAAGTCGAACTATAGAGACCAATGACCAAACAAATGGTAAATATAAAACAATAGGGTATAAAAAAATACTTCTCCATTTCCATAATCTAGGGAAAAAATACGATCGTTTGCATGAAGAAAAGTCAGAACACGTTTCCTCTTAATGCCCCAAATAACCTATTTATTTTTTTCCGAAAGCTTGCCGCCCGCACCTGGTCGAATTTTTTTTAAAGAACGCTTCTTTGGTCACAAAAGGTTTTTAGTGAGCACGATATCCGATGATCCGAATTCGGGTCAACTTTTTATTAGCAACCTCTAATCCCTTCTTTCTTCACAATAGATTGAAGAGTTTTGGGATTAAAGCAAATGTTTCGTAGATAAATAGCTGTAATATTATATAATTGGCTTCCGATTTAAGTATTTCTTATAATAACGAGTTAAGAAATTTCTAGTAGAAAAGGGTCAATGCTTAATAAACTCCATACGGCAGTGCAATCGGTGTAAATCTTTTACGACGGTTTAAGAGAGTTATTAAAGAGTATCATAACAATGAGGTTTATTAACATAAACATTCCTACAATCAGCTACATATTTGTGGTGATTTCTATGGATTATGTGTAGTCTGCTTAACTACGTACAATCTGTTTTAAGATAGACATTTTTAAATGCAGAGCAAAATAATAATAAAACATGACTACCTACAAGTTTTTTCTTTCTTCCCATTGAGTAATAGTATTGATTTAAGGTTATTGGTTAAGCCGATAATTTGTTTCGATGTATTTTAGCTAGAAGAATCATGTGTAAGTAGTTACTGGCTAATTTTGGTTTTGTGAGATTGCTACGCCTGACGGGACATTTGTTGGTTTGGCTACACTGCTCCCCCCCCGCTCTTCTCTTCACTTTTTTGTCGAGTTATGTCCGCGCGTATTTCGAATTGTTGAGAAGTATTTTCGCTATTCGCTGTGAAAGTTATTATAACTTCGCCTATTATTATTATAACATTTCATCATCCATCCCCGTTCATCATCATCCGCCGCCTCCAGACGAAATTGTGTGCCTGCAGTGTTCTGATCACAAATTTTCCTGATTGACGAGAAGAAGGAAGTCTCAACACAAGGTTAGTCAGTGTTTTTACATATAGATTTTCCCTGGTCTGAGTACATTTCTAATAGATTGTTGGCTGCATCCGGTAGCTCATATTGTCAGTTTAGAGAATTAATTAATAATCCGCTATCATGAATTATTTTTTTCAAAACGCAAGGTGAATTCTATTTACACGGATTAACTAGTTATTTATATTCAAACACAGTTATTTATATTTTTATATATTTTTTTATTTTATTTTCTATTGAATATGTTTTGTAACTTGAATTATGAAAACGAAACTTTTATTTTATAGGTGGGATGGGAAAAATAACCATTTGACAATGAGCCTACCAATGTACAATTAACATTAGGTACAAAAAGTTAAATAAATAAATACAAGTGTATCTATTATTATCTCATTAAAAAAAAATAAGTCCTTAAAAAATATTATTAAAAAAACATAAGTAGCACTTACTATAATATGTTATTAGTTGATCATACTTCAAGAATAAGGCGTATTTTTATAACGGGCACAATACAGTTTTTCCGTGGTGAATAATTTTTCCTAGTATTCACAAAAAATTGAGAAAATCATGAAATTTACTTACTTACCGACATTAATCAAAATAAGGCCAGACATTAGCGTAAAAAAGATAATTGTTTTTAAAGATATGGAACAGACGGGCCGCGGGCGTTTAAATTTCCGACTGTTTAAAGAAAATACGAATTTATGGAGAACGGACATTAACATACATAATATGGAGCCTATGTTGAGCGCTTTCTTATTTAGCTTTAGTAGCAAAGTGTTTTATTAATGTTTTCCCTCAATAACCCGCCAGAAAAATGCATTGGTTTTTAACAATAAGATCAAAAAATAAAATAACTGCGTCGCAATGCAGCAGTTAGTACCTTAATCTGCCACGTCTAAAAGCATGTGTTCGTTTCCTGTGAAATAAAAAAAACATGTACAACTTTTGCTCAGAGGAATTTCTCTTTTGTAGCCCCAAGAGTGTTCTGGATGAACACATTAAGTTCTCCAAAGTGAAAGCCATTTTCAGAAAGAATGTATAAGTTTGGATTTTGTCTAAGGAAAGAGACCATTGCAGGAGACTGCTGCGAG
Organism: Micrasema longulum; assembly: GCF_059751315.1. NCBI lineage: Eukaryota > Metazoa > Arthropoda > Insecta > Trichoptera > Brachycentridae > Micrasema > Micrasema longulum. The sequence continues at coordinate 208,287 of NW_028277619.1, forward strand.
ATATTGCATTGATTTGAATACTATTAAGCGGGTTGTCCAGATGTTTATTGAAATATATGTTTGTGTAATAATTTTTAAAAAAATTGCTATTATTTTGTAATGTACAATAGGGAAATATCACATACTACGAATACAGATTAAAATATATGAAATGGATTAAGAATAATTGATTGTATTTTCAAAATCAATATGGATATTGTGGAGAAATGTTTTCATACATAAATGTAAAAAAGTAATTTAATAAAAATACGTTGCTAGGAAAATGCTACGTGTTTGGTCTTGGTTATTGTGACGTCAAGATTCGCGATATTATTATGAACAAATTTCAATGGCCAGGAACAAATAAACATAAGTCGTGACGTATGAGGGGCGTGGCCAATGGAATTTCCGTTTTTGTGGGAATTAAAAATTACAAATTAAAAGTATTTTTATGCAACTAATAATTAACAAATTTTTATTGCCTATTTCAAGCCTTTTGGATGCTTAGACATATATATTCTCTTCTGTAAAATGTTCTTCATGTCTGTTGTAATATGTTAAAAATATGATGTCTTTTTTATGTGAATATTTCTGTTTATAATATTATTTTGATCGTTTTTGGACCAAATAAAATTATAAATAAACATTTTACTATTTTATAATTTATTTATAAATTTTTCTTTAAAAAATGGGTAATTTCTCACAAACCTGTTTATGTTTTTAACAATTAGTCATAGTTTATCGTACAATTAATTTGAAAAAAGGGCAATGAATATTACGCGATATCTAGATAATATATTTTATTGTATTTTTCAAACAAAAAATTTGCGTTTATGAAATTGATTTTCCTTGATTGATTCAATTTACGAAGTTTCAAAATATGTATTCATGCGATTAATTGGATCCACAAAAAGTTTCATTTTCCCCAAAAGGTAGTTCAGTCGGGCCACCGTTTTGCGATAAAAAGCGGTTGCCTAAAAGCGCGCTGCGGAGAGCCCGCGAAAAGTTAACAAGGGTCACCATTTTTTGCCATTGCCCGTAATGGCGTCTATTCCCTTCCACTTTTCTTACATTCACCCTCAATACATGACAGGGTCGTAAATCCACCCGGACATCTTAAAGATTAATCCCTAAGTACGATGAACTGCAAAGAATTTGTCCGAGGTTTCTTTTAATGCTTTTATAAGTATCGGAAAACGATGTCTCGTAAAATCGTGACATCCGATTTGAAACAAAAAGTTAAGTTCCAACGTACTCATTATACGTTTAAAGGGTACACGGCTAGAACGAGTTCATTGCATTTTCTCAATTTTCAAGAAATCAATGCCATTTTTTCAACTAAACGAGTTCAATTGAATGGAATGTAAAAAACTAAGAAAATTTGCCTTCCTGTCTTCTAATATATTGTAGGAAATAAATGTGGGGCCACGGTTGAAAAAACACAGTGACAATTGCTGCAGCTTGTTTTTGCCAATTTAAGAATCTAGTTATTTTTAAAAATATAAAGAAGACGCTTTGTTTCTTTCATTTCCAGTGACCGTATTTAAAAATATGCATTACGTTAATTGAAAACCTATTTTATTAGATATATGAACTTGGTGTCCCACAAATAATCTTTTTATAATTTTTTTTTGCTTTCCTGTAAAATTCTTCATTTGTTAGTGGCCCCGTTTTTGCCGTGTACCCTTGATTTGATTTATTTTTAAGTCCTATACGGCTTTAGAGAAGTTCACGCTTCGCTTGAGATAGAAACAAAATTACAAAGGGATTGAAAAAGTTTTACAAAATACATATTGTCGCCGTCTAAATTGATTTAACCAACAACGGGAAAAAGTTATAAAGAGGGTGAAAATAAAATGACAAAAAATGTAGTCTGAATATGTCTTTGTACAATAATGTCAGTAAATATGATTACTACTTGGAAAGTTAGAATTTGTTCAGTTACAAAAGTTTAATTCTATATGCAAAATATTTTCTATCTCAATTTATACAAACGATCAACAATTAATGTTGTACAAAATATATGAAAGCAGCTAAAATACATTTAAATATAAATAGGGTTTTAGTATCTTAGCTAGTTTTCAAACTATTTTTACAAATTGAGCGGTGTAAAACTTTTATGACGTATAAATCCCTTATGAGGGGTCTTCTTTTATACTAGCAATCGTTTTTTTTCGTTTGTTGCGGTATCATCTGTTTTTTTTATCAGACTTTATAAAAAAAACATTTAATTTTTCATACGATGTTTCAACAAAAATTATGAGATGAGGGTTCCTTTTTGATTTAATTAATTTATTTGTCATTTTTCTATTCACTATATATATGTGAAGTAAATATAAAATGGTAATTCAGTATAATTACCTAGTTACTTTAAAAGAAAATCGTTTTTTTTATTCAGATATTTGTTTCGTAGTTACATGCCTCACTAATGTTCTACATTGAGATATTATACATCATCTTTGTACTTATTCTGTCTCAGGGCGGATGAAAAATAAATACAGAGTGTAAAATAATATCAAAATAAATAACTCGACGTCCACCTTATCTCATGTAACAATCCTGTAAAAGAAAATCGAGAGGAGATAAGTCCGCCACGTAGTGTAGTGGTTGGCGCGATTGCCTGCCGGGTGGACGTAAAATGTTGGTTTGAAAGGTGGTTCTATACTGCGATACTATATTGTTGATGGTATGGACACTTGCAACGCAGCAGGTCACCAGCAACTGAAAGACTTAGTTTCTGACTCTTTTCGCCCGGCGCTGATTTCGGTTGTTTTGACACATCATTAACAACGACTTTCAACATATAACGTAAATTAAATTCACGTACTTATCACGGTTAGGTTTAGCACGTATTTTATTTTATTTCTCTTTGTTTTTATAAACTCCATAAATATGTAAGTGTAGTCTTTCATTTATACATGCTCATTCTCGTACAATAAAACTTTCGGGTCAGTCGAAATTCCTCACTCGAAATCAGTTTTACTACAATGGCACAAAAACGTAAGACAAACGACATTACCTTCCAATACAGTTTCCTATGCACCGCTGGATGCGAATAGGGAAATGCCGATGATCTTATTACTAACACTCAAACGTTTTTTTAAAAATCCGAATTACGTCATATTAGATAACATAAATAGCTTCTTAATGTAATGTTTGTCGGGTGAGATATCTCGCGAGAGTAATTTCCTGATATTTCTAGGGCCCTCCTTCATCAGTCAACACGCGTACACTATCTTTCTTCGTCTTCCTCTCGCGTCCCTAACTCCCCGAAGAAGAGATAGTACTCTTAAAAATCAATATGACACTCTTGAGGGTGATAAGAATCTCATAAGCTTATATTTTGAAAGACGACTCCGTTTTTGCGTCAAGAAAGTTGCATATTTAGAAGATTGTTATTTAAGCAATTATAAAATTAGAGCAATATTTTTTTTTTCAATGACACTTTTTGTAAGCAAAAAATAATGGTGTATTATTATAATGAAACTTTTTTTAAAGTTATTAAATCTGACGTGCAAAACACAGTATTATTCATAATTCATAGAAATTACAATTATAACTATCACTTTTAAAATGATTCAAGTAATATTTTTTAATTGTTAAATTTTTAGATTTACTATCTGACTTTTCATTTTTTAAATCGGGCGGTTTATTAAATTGGGAATTGCCAAACTTCGTTAGGCGAAATTTAGATACATGAAGATTTTTTGAGTTTTTGAGGTTTTCTGATGGTACGTAAATATTGCGGCGACTTAACAATAAAGTACGGCATTTGTTTCCTACTGTCAATATTTACAGAACTTCATGAGCGTGCAAACGTCAAAAGTATATTCTTAAGTTGACTGTAAAATAACTAAAATGCGGTTTTTAAAAAAATAATGTGTTTTTTTATTAAAACTGCTTATATTTTAAAAAAAGTATCAGTTTTCTCTAAAAATCAACTAAAACGCAGTAAATGCAGTTGTAATAATTTTTGATTATTTTTTTATCTGCAGTAACTGATACAAATTTAAATAAAACTTTTTTTTTCTCTTTTTTTTAATGACGTACCTACTCGTATTTCACAAAACTAATCATCAATATCATAGCCTTATGATAAAATTTTATTGCATTATTAAATCGCCACAAACGATTCTTTAACAATATTTTTTTAGGTAACCAACAAGCAAAATGATACATCAAGGTAAAATGTTGAAACGGTACTTAACGAAAAAAAGATAAATTGCTTCCGGATACTAAATTCGTGTAATGGAAATGGGTTCCCCATTTCCCCTCCACAGGAACACATCCTATTATTTTCCTTATTAATTATTTTTCCAGCACTGCCCGTGGATTATGTGAAGCGGCCATTTGAATAAATAATTAGCCGGCAATATATGTATCCAGTTCACGTGTACATACAGACCGAAGTACATGTTCGTGGATGTACATTATGTAATACGAGTGCTCGCGGCCACGGAGGCCTCACTAAAATGGACAAGTTGGTTTTCATATTTTATCACATCATTTCAAAACAACACAGGCGAGATTATCAAGTGACGTCAATTCACCGCAAAAATCTGGTGCCTAGAGAAAAAACTACCTAACAGGGGATTTACGAAATAACCTTTTACTTTTTCGTGATATATACTAAGTATGAGTTCAAGATTATTTTTATAGAATTATTGTTAACCATTGACATATTGATACGTAGACGCGCCCCATAGAATAAAACATTTTTAAAAGTAGTGACAAGAAAATGCACCCATAGTTCGTAAGTTTGTTTAATTCAACGATCATGCATATGCTACCAAAAATTAGAAAATACAAATTTTTTATACATAAATAAGTTTGTATTTTAAAGATAACAATCTAAGTTTTTGATGGATTCCAATCAGATGCTTTCCTTAAATTCGTTACAATATCGACCCATTTATTTATTTTTGCTGGGTTTAAGGGAATGCAAAAATATTTTTTTTTTCCTCAGAGGCAGACAGATGCAAATTCAGAATTTGATGAAATGATATTTCGATTTTCGTATCCAGTTTATGATCATGTCCATTAATTTTAAAGAAATGTAAGTCTTATAGTGAAAGAATGGATGTCTTAAGATACTGAACATATAAATTAATGCTCTGAATTATTAGAAATCATTTAGAGAAAGTAGATTCTTTAGGCTTGTGTTGATCATTTGACGTTTGGATTTGCATCCGTCTGCCTCTGAGGTACAGATATTACTCACATTTGTTATATATTTAAAATAAATTCCTTTCATTGTAGCCCTATAAATAAAACTGCTTGAGGTAGTTTGACGTGAAGCGCTTAGCAATTGCTCCGCTAGACGTAGTTTAACGTTTACAAAAAAATATATTTATATTTGAAAACAAATTGTTTTAAGCTTTGTTAATCACTCAAATGAACAAATATTTACCGTCAAAAAGTTACATAATCCTTTTTACAATGTTTATTCGAAAGATTTTTACGTGCTTTCATGACACAAGTAGGCATTTTGATATCGATTCTGAACGTCATGCCTTGCCGGCGGTCTAAAAACGACTAAATACGCGTAGAAGATGACTGAGCGTTTGGGCATATGTTAAGGTGTCATTATTTTTGAGGGCTCAGGCCATGCCTATGTGTCAATGTTGTTAAAATTATTTCAATTGTGTTATGACAATACGACATATAATTTTTTTACTAAGACATTCTCACAATTTACGGAAAATCTGTGATTTTTTAAGCATGGCGTGTGTGTGGTGGCAAAACTTTGATATATAGTCATTATCCACACAAAGGTAGGTGTACCATTTTCGCAGACCTATGATGTTTTTTTAACAGCTCACTGAACATTTATTACGGATTTGTAGTTATCATTTCTCAATGATTAAAACAGAAATATTTTTTTTTTATAGGATTTGAATAAATTTTTGACGTTTATTGGTAATTAACTATATTCGTTTGTGTATAGTTTTCATTAGTGAACTTTTGGTTTTTAGCCGAGAGAGTCATCTAAATGTAAATCTCCAACTTAAAGGTATCAATATTGAGAGAGTGAAACAGTTTAGGTACTTAGGCAGCACCATCACAGAAAATCTAGACCCCGACATTAAGATAAAATGCAGAATAGAAGCGGCCCGAACAGGATTTAACAAAATAAAAAGTCTTCTTTGTGACGATAATATAAACCTTAAGCTGAGACAAAGAATGGTCAAATGTTATATATGGTCTGTCTTACTGTACGGTGTAGAGGCGTGGACTCTAAAAGTTCATATTATAAACCGTCTTGAAGCATTTGAAATGTGGATCCACCGCATAATGTTAAGAATATCTTGGACCGATATGATAACCAACAATCAAGTATTACGTAGAGCCAATACTAATATAGAACTATTTACCACTGTTAAGCTCCGTAAGATTTCATATTTTGGCCATGTGTTGAGAGGTGATAAATATGCCATACTTCAGCTTGTCATGAAGGGGAAGATCGAGGGACGTAGAAGGGTCGGAAGAAAACAGCTTTCCTCGCTTCGAAACATTCGAGCATGGACCAGGATTAGAACTGTGGAGGAGCTATTTCGCACTCAGGATAGGAATAGCTTCCTTCCAAGTATCTCAACGTCCGGGGGACCCGACATGACACGTGAAGAAGAAGATAGTTCTCATGTTACCTATCTTATAGGTCTTAACATGAGGTGTGTCCGATTTATTCCAATTAAAAACAAAAGGAGACAACAAATGAAATATTACAGCTTAACAGTGGTCAATAATATATTCTTCTTTATTATTTTAGAACAAATTAGTCAATAATGCATTTTCCTTTATTTCCTTGACTTCGAAAACGAATAGAAATGTGTCACTGCCGACTGAGCTACAAATTACTAGTACTTAAACACATATTTTTTTCTACAATTCTCCGTTCACCCTAAAAATAGCTCCTGCAATTATTGCCGAAACGTCGGAACAAATCCAACACACACGGTATCACCTTAAAGAGAAACATATTGATTACAGTGACTGTGAAAACTTTCGCACCTATACTACTTATAACACTTAATATGATGTATTACGCCTGCTGTCAACACTAGGAGTACTTTATTGTTTCATTGCTCCAGTACTTCTTCCAACCAACAAAACAATTCATTGATACCGAGACTGCATAGGTTAGGTAACACTTATGGAACGGCTGCAGACATTCTGTACAATTCTTTACCATCTTATAAATCCACAATATCAAGTTTATTTGTAGCTGCTCGTCAAACTATTATTGACAATTCAATTTCATAAATTAAAAATAATACTTACTTGTTTATATTCATTACCTTATACTTGTTTTTTTATTTTTTACTATTTTATCAAATTGCACTGTAGTATTGGCAAATACGCATTTCATAGATACATATTTTTATTTCTTATTTTTTCGTGATAATATATGCTTGCTTGTTAATTAATTTAACTTAAAAATGTCTTTCTTGCTTACCGTAACACTTTATTTATTGTTTGCCTTACAGAATTTATTTTATAAGCTTATATCTTTGCATTTTTTGTTTATATGCTTACTGTTTTTTCTTGCATACCTTTGTTATTATTGTTTTTTTTTTTACTTTGTAAAACTTTTTATCATATCCTTTTTAACTAATTTCACAATTTTTTTCTGTATATCCTGTTTATTATTTAGTATGTTAGCATGTATTCCATTTTCATTTTTTGTAAATGCCTTTTGAGCGTTAATGAACAAAATAAATAAATAAATATAACCATAAAAAATACGAAGTAACTGGAAAAATGATCTGTTATCATATTTTTAAGACGCTGTATTTTACAATACAATAATAATAATAAATTTATACTAAAATGACATTTGTGCGTTGTATTTACTCCAAAAAAAAATTGAATATGAAAATTTTCCGTAAAAAAATATTAGTTGTAGCTTAGGCTCAGTACCTTACATATTTTTCTCTCAGACTGTTTATTGCATTGTTGTATTACACGTAGGCAAATTGGTTGATTAAACAATGATGATTAACCGAAAACCCTAAGCCAGAAAGTTGAATGTTTATAATAAAGAATATTCCATAAAGATAAGCAATTAAGTGGATACTTCCACTGGTAGATTACTCGTTAGTGATTAATTATTAGCAGTTAATTAAACCGTTTCATACAATATTAATCCAGAGACAAATTAATTCAGTGGTTTTCATGATTGTTTGAAATATATTATTATTTACTTAATTTCATCTCTTCTATAGAAATATGTACATTCCAGCCTACCCTAGCCACGAGAGAATAACTTTCTTGCCTCAAAATAATTTAACAGGGATTTCGGGTGTATCTGAAGAGGACTTCATCACCAATTTATCAATTACATCCCCTATTGAGTTGGGATCCAACACTCGAAGTAATCATCCCACGCATTTTGGTTTCCACTTCTTGTTTGTTCGTGCCTCTGCTTAATTTTATGCCTAGCTTTCCAGTACGCTCTTAAACACACATTTTGAAGGATTTTTGTGGGCCCATAATTGTTATCATTTGCAAGAACGTATTTTTTAGAATTTGAAAGTTAACGTAAATTAATATCGTAGCAAAACATAAATTAAAATGTTTATTAAATTTCAAATTTTCATTAATATTGTATTTTGTTAGTGCATTTGTCTACCGTATCTGAGGTTTCAATGGCTGCTCTTACATAAAAAATCTGAAAAAAGGTAGAGTTTGGTCCGCCTGGCTGGCGCCTTGACCTAACTTTTCCAGGTTTGATTTCCGCCAAATCGACGTAACATTAATTTAAGGCGTGTTTTTATCATGCAGAGCTTAGTCTCTAGACTGTCGCCCATTGCAGGTGACATCTTGCTTTAAATTAAAATACTTAATAATTATTAAATTGATTAAAATTAAATTAATTATTAAATTAATTAATTAAAATTACATCTGTCATAAATAAACAATGATAATATTTTTAGTATCGTAAATTTGATAACAATTGTTCTTACTATAATAAGAATATTTAAATTCGTTCATAAATATTCCGTGTCCGCAAAATGTTAGAATATGCTCTTAGTAATTCCGTTTTCACAATAATAGCATGGTATGGCGGGAGAAGTGTCGCTTAATGTAATTAAAATCTACTGTAAGCACGGAAAGCTATTCTTACACATATTTTAAATAGACTAATAAAGGAAGTTTACACGTAGATAATACATTAAGTTTTGTCCCAGGTCTCAACCATTGTCCGCGTGTAAACGGCAATTTAAAGAATAAAACATTGTCCTGAGACATTGCCACCGAGATAGACGAGTAGGCCATCTCCGTGTAACAATGAGTACATCCACCACCACGCGCGACAGCGACAGCGAGCAGCCACATTGTCCTCGTGTGAACACATACGGACAGGACCTTGTGACAATAGCGATTTGCTTATCATAAACGTAACTTCCAAAAAAGAAAATGGCGACAGAAAAAAATCGTTTTATTATTTAGTTCATCCATTAACAATCCCTATACATCTTGTTATAAAATTAATAATATTTTTCGTGAATTCGCTCGTAATGAACCCCGTCGTGTATTCATTTTTACAGCGCTCACGTGTGAACTGTGCCCGAATTTTCGTATTGTACCAGCGTTATTTTCTGCGCGATCGAGGTTGTCACGGAGCTGGGACAAAACAATATTGCCACATCTATTGAATTGTCCACATGCAAACGATACTTTAGTTTCCCGGAGAGACTAGAAATTAATTAATTAATTAATCGGCAAATATTTGTCGGACTACCTAGTAATTTATTCAAAATAAACGGATGTCAGTCATTTGTTTTAAGTATTATGAGAATATTATTGATAAACTTAGATTTATCTCTTTCTTGTACCTCCGTAAGTCATCGAAAGGATCGAGCTTCAAATTTTTGGGAGTACATGTAATGGAAAATGGCAGCTTTTAAAAGAAGCTGTGAGTACAGTTAGATACAGCAGGCTTCGCATTCAACAGTATGAAGGCTGTCTGATGATCGGAAATTTATTGAGTGCAAATCAAATAATGCAGCCTATGTTACAATGCCTGAATAACACATATCCTCTACAATTGGAGGGGTTTTTTTTACAAAAACTGCATAACTGAACTAGGGATCGAACTGTTTTATTATTAACTGCAAATGACTATTTGTATTTAAAAATAATGAAACATTTGGATAGGTTTGAACGCAATATTACTGTCCCAGCGTTATGTCTTGCGCGGTCTAGGCTGTTCACAGATCTGGGACATGACAATACTGTCATATTTATTATATTGTTCACATGTAAACGGCCCTTGTATTAGAACACATACTCTAGAAATATAGGATTCGGAGAATCTAAACTACTGAACACTACAATTATAGTAAAACATTGCTCCGCTATTATGCAATGGAATATTAGAAATACGCATTAGCTTTTGCATAGGATACTGCATTTTTATTCCTATGGCATAATATCAGCTAGCATTTCTTATAATAAACGTAATGGTTAGTAAATACTGAGCCTACATTTATATGAGGTGAATCTTAGTCCCACCATCCATTAATTATTGTTGCATGTCAACAATTTTTAATTTATATCTATATATGTACAGCATTTTGATTATCATATAAGACCGGCAGCTGGTCGGAGTAGAAGAGCCAAATATCCCGCGACGGTAGCATGCTTCTCGGCTCAATATCTGCACAGTACATATGTGTATTATATTACTACTGTTATGATTTTTTTGTGATATTATTATTATTATATTATTATTTATTTGACTATTTTTTTTATTTATGTACGTGTACATCAATGCATACATTTATGTGTGTATGTATGCGCATATACTAGTAAATTTGATTTTTTTTCATGATCCATACTGAACCACACATAATTGTTTTCACAAACGATTTTGTCTGTTTTTCAGTTCTAGTTAGATAGATGGAGAATTAAAATTTACTATTTGTCTACAAAGCAAAGATTTGCACACAAACAGCATTTGTGTCAATTTACAATACCGTTCAAAAATAAATGAATAATCAAGCATTTTTTACAATGAGGAATTACAGCCCAATCCAGAATTAAACTTTAAGAATGTTTTCGTGTACACGTGATTATTTAAAAATTTTGGAGTAGGATGAAATATTTCAAAAACGCACGCAAAAATAAATAAAAAGTGTTAAAAATAGTATTCATTTTAAAATCGTAAATAATGACGTCACTCCTTATATCTACGCGTAGTATTTCCGGTTTCCGCTTTAAAGCCCCCACACCTTATAAGGAACGTTTTGACCATAGAAAAAAAAAGTATAATTTGACATTTCAACGAGAGATTAGAGATTTTAATCCGGCAGGATTATTAGTATCAATTATCTATTCTTATTCGTCTTGCGTTTATTTAATGCAAACAATTAACTGAATAGTGATAATTTATTGAATGGTTTGTTTTGCCGTTGGCGTAGAAAAGCTGAAGTATTTGAAAGTTTTTATTAAAAATACTACGCTAATTGCCTAGCGCTAGGCGCACGGACGTTTCTCTTATAACTTGGTTAACTCGCAGGATCACGCTGAATTAATTTTAATTAAGAAATAAATACACCTAATAATTTGAAAGCTTGAATGAATAATATAGTTGAACGTGTTGAGTTCAATTTAAAACTGTGAAAATGTAAATAAATTTTATTAAATGGCACTGCTTAAGCCATAAATATATGGGAAATAAGTTTCTTAATTCAATATTGCCAACTTATTTCTTTTGATTCCTTTTTTCCTTTCTTATTGGTTTCGTATCATTTTAGGTTGAAATCAGTATTGTGTTGTAGGTCTCACAGCACATCCTTGTTGTTATTAAAGGCATATTTGTACTGCCCTTTTGTGCTTTTTATTCCTGAAAAGGGACAACATTACTATAAGAAGTTGTGGTAATAAATAAATCAGGTTCTTACCAGTTTTCAATGCCTAATCGTGCACCAGGTATATTATGAATTAAGAATATCAAATCCTCTTCAGGCAGGTTGATACTCCGTGATTTTGTAGACAAATAAGAAAGTTCAGTGATTTTTTAAATATATTTTTATTTTTAATAATAAAAATACTTTATAGTTTTTTTCCACTTTTATTTATATATTTTTTTTTTTTTTTTTACCAGTGACCGGGTTTCGTCATGACCGACATCGTCAGACTGGTGGGAGACTAAACAAATTTCTATGTTATATACAAGTGCAAGCAGGGGTTTTAAATCATGATTTTATATAATTATGTTAATAAAATAATTTTAATTAAAATCATTTAAGTATAAGGTAATAACAATTATAAGAATATAAGTTTAGTTTGAATGTTTATAATAAAAACTGGTGTAAAATATATAATTTTATGAAGTTTTATAATAAAAATGTATTTGAATTACATATATTAATTAAACATATATTAATTAAAACTATAACAGGGGCCGCTGGTTGGTAGTTCCATCGACAGGTATGTCTCCGGGCCCGGGGGGTAATTAAGTGATTCTCTGAAAGCAAAAGTTCCCGGCAGTTAATTCTTATCGATTAGTTTCATTGTTTGTAATTTAATGGATACAATAATGGAGAATGCACGTGTTACTTAATCGTTAAATATTATTTTATCAGGGCTATTTTTTAAACGGTTTATTTCTTAAATTTTAAGTTTATCTAATTTTTGGCCTTTGCTTCATGTGTGAAGGAATCGAACATTTGTATTTTTATCAAAAACATGATTTGACTCAATAAGGTGGTTCGCAAACGTGGAGTTTTTCTTGTTATTTTCCAACTTTGGAAGTGTACGTTAATCCTAGTTTTGAACGACCTTCCCGTTTGACCCACGTACTCGGCTTCGCATGAACCGCAGCGTAAGAAATATGAGCCTGAGTAAGTATCCCTTTCCCTTATATCTTTATTATTAATTAACGTTTTCTCCATATTTTAATTGTTATATAATGCAATAGAACATTAATTTCTTTTAGCTATTTTACTAATTAAATTACTACAATCTCCGAGATGTGATAGTAGTATTTTTATTATTATAATTAAAATGCAGTTCCACCAAGAAATGTCAGTAGAAAAACTCAATATATTTTTATTTGTTAACTGGCTATGAATTAAGCGTTTAGGCCCCATTTTTTGTGTATTGTATTATCATCGCTATGATTATTTTAAGTTTTGAAATTTTTAAATTACACCACCCGCGACGCCAAGAATTTATATATGAAGACATTTAAAAGTGAAAACACGGCTACCTAGAGAAACCTGATATCTATCACAACGCTCTAATTTACTGGTTGTTATTGCGTGACCTGTGATGTCTCAAAGTTTTTCATTTTTATTATTTTTCCAAGTATTTGCAGTACAATAAAATGCTATAATTTTTACAGGGTGTAAGAAAACTTCGTGGCCTCGTGATCAGCGCGTTTGCCTGCCATGCAAGAGGCTTCGGGTTTGATTCCCAACACGATTCATGTGAAAAAATATTGAAAACGGTGTTTTAACACTAGAATATTTCACAGTCCCTGGACTGGCACCTGAAGCGTATGGCTAATCGTTAGAGTGGGTCGATGATGTATGAAGTTTTTTTTATTTTTTTAGACATCAAAGTAAAAGGGGTCTAAAAAATTGCTTTTTTGTTTTCTGAGTTATCCAAAGGAAAACTTTTTAGACCCCTTTTATTTCAAAATTTGGAAAAAAAATATATCGGCCCACCCTACTGATCATCTTCCCTTCATGTTATAAAAAATGATCGAGATATACTGCGATTGGTGAATCAATGCAGTGCCCTATGCATCATTAGGTAAATACAATGAAGGAAATAAAGAAGACGAAGAAAAAAACATTTTTAATTTCCAATTTCTGTAGCACTAAACTTCCTCATTTCATCGTTCTCGATAAACTTGGAAATTTCAAACCTCGAACGCAAATCCAGCGTAGTTTCTAAAATATAAATGACCCAAAATAGGTATTGAACCCTTGATTGGGCAACGCAAATACCGAAATTTGAAAAATACGATACAAAATATACGGAGTGTATAAATAGCAGTCCAGTGCGTATTTTTTGGGTTCGATGCGTATGTCAAAAATAGCCAAATAAAATACCACCTCAGGCTCCTGGCACTAGTCCATTAGTTACCTATTAATTCATTCATAAAAGACTCTATGTAGGTAGTCTTTTATACACGATATATGGTTAATGTCAAGAGCCTGAAAAAATGAGAGTCAGAGTTGCCTTTTACTCCTATGAATAGAAAAATAAGCGGGGAGAAAATTTTAATGCATTTTTTATGTTAACGGTACACCCGGTACAAGCACTTGCGTGCCTTCCTGTATTTTGTACTACAAACATACTGAAAGTGTAATATAAACGTTCCTAGTCTCCAAAATGAATGAGAAAATTAACACGGTTTACTTGTGTCGCCTTAAATTTAATTTCGAAAATAGGAACATTTAAAGTTACAAAGATCTATGAAATACTGTCCGGTAAAAAAATTGTTGATTATTTGGGTCTCAAAAATAGAATCATGATTTGACAAATTGTTAAAAAGTTAATATGTAAAGCCTTCTCACTGAAATTACTGTATTTTTGTTGTAGTGTAGGACCGATTAAGGAGGACATATTTGGTCACCAAAGTAGAGGTGCTTATTTTTTAAAAAATATATGGAAGTTGCATTTATTATTTGCCTCGCTTATTATGTAAAAGATTAATTATTCATAAAACTGGAAATTTCTGCTTTTATTGAGCTTTTATTTTATCTTAAAGTGTTGAGATCAGAAGGGATATTCTATAGCTGGCCTATTAGAAATTTCTCCAGAATTCGCAGTAGTAAAATGAATTATCTTATTTGCCCAAACCAATATTGAATCACCGTATCCACAAATGTAAAGTTTTCTGTTATGTTTTTGTTTATTTTTTATGCGTTTTATGATATAAATAATAAAGGTTTTCAGAAATTAAATATTCTCACAGTATATTAAGTGTTTTTTTTTTATATTCTTACATGTAAAAAAATAGAAAAAAGTGTATAATGTGTCCTTGGCACGGGTAACTTCGGTGAGGACACATTATTTCTATTATTTATTATATTTTATATATTTATTTTACTTATTTATTTATTTTATTTTTGTGCAACAACAGGCCAGTAGGCCCAATTACAGTGATGAATTACATCACATAATACCCAGGCTTGAGAATAATCACATTTTAATTTTTGTGTTCTCACCGGGAATCGAACCCGGAACCGTTCGTGCGTGAGTCAAGCGTCTTGACCACTACACCACGGAGGTCGTTAATGGTGTGAAAAAAATGAATAAATAAATGAGGAAACCACTTAAAACTCGTCAGGAGAAGCTGATATTTATATAGAAGTTGATAGTCTTCAACAGGCGTTCCATTCCACTAGAAGAGTATTCGGCATTTTAAATTTCTATTTTGGTTTAGTAGACCAATTTCATGTACTAACAACGTGGAGGTGCCGTGGACAAGCTAGTGCCGAAAAAGAACTACTGTCCTCAAAAAAAAAGAGAAAACTCGCATATATGGACCATATCATACGCGAAAGCAAATATGCGCTTCTACAGCTAATCATGATGGGGATGATCGAGAAAAAGCGTGGAGTTGGAAGCCAAGAGATGTCCTGGCTGAGAAACATCCGCAACTGGACGGAAGTGAGCGGGGTTGAGGCGCTGTTCCAATTGGCGCAGGACCGGGCTGCCTGCTCTAGAGTGATTGCCAACGTCAGCGGGACCTGATATAGCGCAGATAAAAAAATTAAGACTGAAAGCTCTTGCTTTTTACTTTTACCGTGATTGCGACTGTAAACAATTAAGGCATTGTGACCCCCCCCTGGGTCACGACTTACAGATTAAAAAACACTGTATTAGCGTATCCAATTATTAGTTTTAATATTTTTAAATAAAACGCATTTACAAATGTGTTTACTCTGCCCCAAACAAGATTTATTCAACAACCTCAATTTGGCGTTTGAAATCATGGTATATCAATTTTAACCCACTTTATTTGTTTGTCTAAGAAGGACGAATTTCACCAATTTCGTATAGATAAAAGAATTTTATGCCTTGGAGTCAGTCAATTGAATTTTTCTGAAGCAGCTCTCTAATATACCATAGTACTTCCTTTACAAAGCCATTCAAGAACATTGAAAGATATAAGAAGAGTCACTTAATGAATTGCTTTTTTTATTCCTTCCCTTTGACTCGCGAAACTAAGATTTTTATCAAAACGTCTTATGCTTTGGTATTTTTAAAACTAATTTTTTTTCTGTTCAAATTGTACGAAAAAGAAAATACATTGCAAACTTGTCAAAATCTCATGTTGTAAATATGGTTGAAAATACCATTAATAATCGTCATTGGATTTTTTGTATCCAATATAAACTTGAAATATTTTTAAATCAAGTAAGTGTAGTTTGTTTTAATTTTCAATTTTTGACAGATAACTACGTAGGTAATTACAACGTTTTATAATTCTATTTATCGTCATAATAGTCTTTAAGTCAGCGCGTTTGCCTACCATAAGATAGGTCTCGGATTTAATGAGGAACTTCAGCCCTACGGGAAATTGGATACAAAAAATATTTTCTTACGCGGGGTAAAAATTAGAGCATTCAATTGTACGGCAAAGTTTCTTGAAAATGTACAGAAAAAATGATAAAAAATATTTTGATAAAAACGCACTACTTTAAATGACGTCGCTGGTTCATGTGAATCAACCTATGATCTGAGAGCTATGGAAGATTTCCGGTCTGCTTGTCGCTTCTGGACCAATAGGAAGAACTGAATGGGAATAAGCGGAAATGAACCTCTGACGTCACACGCGGAGTTATTTCAGAAATACAAAACTTTAAAAAATCGCAGCGCCGATAATACGATATGTAAAAATTAAAAAAAAAAAATTGACTTAGTTTAACAGTCTATTAACGAATAAAAAATTTGAAAAAAACCGCTGAACTTCCTCATTCTCGACATGGTTGACATGAACATTTATTTCAAAAGGTATTTTTACCCTAGATTTCATATTCGCTGGATCATCTTACCTTCTTGTAACAAAAAATGAGCAAGATATGCTGCGGTTGGTGTTCCGATGAAGTGTCCTATGCACCATTAAGTGCGGAAAGGGAATAATGTTATTTTATTTGAGTTGAAACGGCAAATTTCAGCCTTTTAAAACACAATACCGAGGTTTGTCCTCTCTTTATATTAGACCCTGAAACTCGTAAGAAAGTCTCAACGATCGAGGTCCTTTTATCCCACATACGATTAAGATAACACATTTTCAATTCTGAAGGATTCTTTGGGATCTTTTCGGGCACATAGATTACAAACACACTTTGTAACAATACTTTATCTTTAGTAAAATTATGTCTGCGTTCTTTCTTACAACCGAAGAAAGTTCACAATCTGCTTATTGTGGAATTGCTCGTATGGGAACCGCTAAAGAGTCAAAGGTTACTTTTTTATTTTTGTACAAAAAAAAATTACAAAATAACTGAGCAGCATTGAGAGAAAAAAAATATTCGTCATCATTATTCCATGTCCGCTCCTTAGTTGGAGCATATAGTGTCCACAAAGATCCTCCAGGCATCTTCCCAAGTCAGGTTCGCCTCCTGTAGTTCTAGCATGTGCTGCTGATGAACAGTGGACGTCTAGGTCGTCGAGAACCTAATGCATTGTAAAGTAGGGATGTATAATTAAGGTACTCAGGAGCCATATGACCCTACTAACCATATCGTTTTCGCTCGATAACAGTTATTACCGGAGTTTACAGTGTCCTTACTTCATTTCTCACAAAGTCAAACCACCACACACCAAAAACTCTTCTCAAACATAGATACAGTATTTTATTGGTTCGGGTCATAGTGAAGTGTCACGATTTACATCCGTAGAGGAGAATATGTACTATGCAGGCGATATAAATGCGGCATTTGATTTTCACTGAGTAAATATCCGATCTCCAGACAGTCTTCATACTGTTGAATGCGGCGCTTACTCAGCATTCCCAGTTCTTTTTGAAAGCTGCCATTTTCCATAACATATTATAGTCCCAGGTATTTGAAACTATCGACCCTTTCGACGACTTGGCTTGACAGAGTCAGGGGATTTCGGACATCAAGACACGACGTGTGACACAGTATATGGGTTTTCGAAATAAACGTAATAATTCGAGAAACCCATGCATGCGGAGTACCTATTTAGCCTATCCACGTGACTTAAAGACCCCTGACTGTTTCGTCAATTAAAACAAATTACTACTTTACGCTTTTCCAATTTACCAAAATAAGTGGAAACATAAAATGAATTTATCTTTTTAATTTAAATATTAAAATTATTCGAAATAAAAAACAGTTTTCCAGCTATTTATGTTTATGTCGTGACATCTAAGTTTTGTGTATTTGTATTACATATACGGTAATTACAAAAATGATATATATTTTTTACTTAATGAATGTAGATAAACTATCTATTTTTTATTTTAAATCCATGTGACTGTTTAAATTAACACTGATCCCTAACATTAATAATAATAATCCTTAATGAAAGGAATTTTTTATTTTTACCATATTTACTTTATCATTAAATTAACAGAACGATAAAATTTTTGAGTTTAACGTTAATATAAAATATTATAAATAATAATTATAACTGTCTTTATTATGTACCATATCTTGTATTTTGAGTTTACATTCAAGTATATTATTTTGATTATATAAAATATAACATTAAACAACAACGTAACCGTTAAACAATTACAAAATATGCGTTTTAAATAGAATAACCCCCTTTTAATTTCAAAAAGATGTAAAACATTATGAGAATGTAAAACTTCTTGAAGAAATTAGTGTTCTCAGTAAAAGTTTTAAAATAAACCGTCAGTTTTAAACGAAACATTTTAGCCTGTTCATGTCTGAGAATTCTCAGCTGTAGTTAAGATCACCTTTTGATACAGAGAAAATGTCTTTTCAACCGAAATTCATTAAATATTCTCTAAGAAGTTCACTATCACTGAGAAAGGTTCATTTTCAACTGGAGAATAATGATTATATTCAGACAATACTCCCCTTTTCCCCGTCTTACCCTTAAATTTATTCTACGTTTCTAACCTATCCTCCTTTTTTCCTGTTATTTATTTATACATTCACATCACGATCTTCTAGATTGTATTTATAAAAGCATTTCCTAAAAACTACAGAAATCATGAAAATAATAAATAATACACGCAGAATGAGAAAAGAGTAGCGGTAAATAAACAAAGGAATATAATATTAAAATCAGGATAGAGGTATTAGGTAAGTAGTAAAAGTAGAATATAAAAAAAAAAACATAAAATCTCTATTATTCGAACTATACATTGCCCTTCATATTTGATAAAGGTAAGAAAATAGCGATTTAGTATTTTATGAATTGAAGTTTATAAATATTTGATTATCCATATTTCTACAATTTTGATTTCTATTTCATTCCAAATCTATGTATTTTTTAAAAAAACCCCTGAAAACTTGAATATATACAAGCGTTTGTAATTTTCCGTCAAGTGTATTTTTGTATTTTTTGATTTGTAAAGTAAGTTTTAATTATTGTTGTTCGTTTTTCTATAACACAGAGATACATTACCCTTTAAACTCATTTTTAAAAGAACTAGATATATCTTCAAATGATACCTATTTATAAAAAAGGATCTATCGTACACATTAAAAAAAAACCCACTAATTTACAAGATTTTCTTAACCCTAATTTTATAAATAATTCATGTTAAATGAACTCCCTCTCTTAATATGAGTTTTTTCTCTATGTACAAAACATTTGTAATTTGGTATTTTGTAAACAACTGTATTGGCCTACTACTCGGTTAAAGTGTACAATCTACTTCCATTATCCATAAGGACAATTAGTAAGTTCTCACAATATAAAATTGCCATTAAGAAATGGATAGTGGAGGTGGGTTGCGCACGGATCGATGAGTGGATCAAGCTAAATAGGTAAAATATGTGCACTGTTTATGAATTTTTTTATATTGGTGGATATAAATTGGTTATGTTTTTTATAAATATTACTGACTTCAATTGTTTATTATGTTAATTATAATTAGGTTAATTGGATTAATTACGGTTTTTTTATTGTTATTATTATGTAAATTTTGTTAAATAGATAATCTTAGGCATGTTTCACATTTTTTAAAATGTTTCTCTCGGCACGGAACACCCCAGTTACATTATTCTGTATAAACAAAGAATACAAACAAAGATGAAGAACATTTAAGAGAAGGTGATATAGAAGTCCAGGCATCTACAGGGCTTATGACCTGTCAATGGCTGGTTTAAGTGGCCACTTTACACACGGTGTAACATTCACCATTCTGCCTATATTTGAACATCTACATTCCTTCAATTCAGTCCTTGTCTACAAAAATTTGGACAAACTCAAAATATTGTTGAATGCAAACAATGTAAAAGTATAAATAAATAAATAAATAAATTTTAAAAAATCATGTACACATCGAATCGACGTATGGTAATCATTTATACCTATCTTTCTAGTATTAATGTATGGTAATCTTTAATGTATATGCCTATTTTTCTATTGTTAATGTATGGTCATCTTTAATGTTCTTTTACATATGCCTAACTTTCTAGGGTTGATATTCAATATTATAAATAAATAATGAACATTTTGAAATAAATAATTATTTAATGTTGGGTTTATATGAAAAGTATTACTTGGTAAACCATTCAAAGTAGGTTATTTATACAGCAGGTAGTTTTCTATTGTATTTTCTTTGGTATTATATTCATTTTCTATTATTTGACTAACTTGAACTACGCTTCACAGAACCATTATATTAGTTCTACAATTATGATGTAATGGTTGTTTACTAGAATGTTCCGACATGCTTGCACATATCGTTTGAAATTACACACCAACTAATGTTTTTACACATACAGTCGAGCGCGAGCGCTTTTAGACACACAGTTAAGGCAGCTTACGGTCGTATATGAACATAAAAAAGAGTAAAAAAAGTATTTCAACATCCTTGCTATGTCTATAGAATTTAAACACATCTACATCTCCTATACCATGCGATATACGCACATTTGCCTTAAGCTACTTGTCCAATTTTATCGAATGAGGTTAAAAAATGTAATCATAAAGATTATTTTATTTTATTTATTTCGAATACAAACAGATGTACAGGTTAAATGTATATTTTTTAAAAAACCTATATAAAATGTATACATAGTAGGGCCTGCCATCCAATTATATGTATTCACTAAATAATACTGTAATAAAGCGACGACGGATTGAAGTTTAAACTACATAAATAATAAATATACTATATTTTAAAATAAAATAAATATGAACAAAACAAGGAGGTAGTGGAAAAGAAAATAAGGAAATTGATAAGGAGTGGTAAAGGATGATTGAAGGAAAGTGAGAGTGGAAAATCTATTCAATGCAAAATCACGAAATCATTCTAATGTTTAAACACACAAAACAAGATACGAAAAAAATAATTTAACAAATTCCTTGGTTGTAGGCAATATTTTGTGATTATTGAGAGTCCGATGCTTTGCAGATTTAAACTTTGAAACTTAGCCTTAACTATACTGTCTACGTAATTTATAAGTATGAAAACACGACAGTTAATTATATCAAGTATACATGCCTCATTATCGTTTCGATTTTTTAAAAACAGATATTTATTTTTAAAAACTCTATAGCGTTATATAAACATATTATAATGTTTAGTTTTGTTACGTCTCATCTGAGGTGATATTCCAAACACTCTCGTGGCCGTAGAAAAAGCTTTTACACAAAAAAATACGCGAGATAAATGTGTTTTCTACGGCCGCGAAAGCGGTTTAGAATAGCACCGCTGGTTAGCATAGTTAGTCATCATGTGATTTTTCCGGTTGATTTTAAATTTGTCTCCAATGCATCTTTTTAAGTAGAAAGGTAAGGCATTGTACTGATTAAGTCCATTGTGTAGTATTTTTGACTGTACTATGTTTATTTTTACTTTTTTAATGTGGATATAATGTTGTCTGGTATTGTATTTATGTATGCCAGCATTTTTAGTTAATATCATGTCATCGTCTTGTCTCAATTAGTTATGTTATTAAACATAGATGTCAGTGCTAAATAACCTCCTGACGTCACAGCGACCTGTGTAGGGCGCTATTGTAATTGATCCCCGTAATTTGAACCTCCCCCAAGCTTGTTTTATTATTAGTCATTTACATGATAATTTAAAACTTTAAAAATTTTCTATATCAGTGTTTAAAATTTATTTAATGTACATGTTAGTGAGTTAACATTTATTTGATTTGAAATAAAAATATTTGATAAGAGTACAAATTTTAATAATAATAATCGTTATTCCAAATCGTAAAATCCAATCGATTGGAAAATTCAGTGTTTCATCCATTAGGTGTACAATAATGTAAGAAAACCATTACCTTGGCCTAGCGGAATTCATCATTCAGGTTACAGTCCACATTTAGTAAAAAAATTGAATTATTTCAAAATTCATTGGTTAAACATTTTTGATCATTTGAGTTTACCCAAAATATTTCACCGATAATTATAAGTACTTATGTGGTGTAATTTAGGTAGATATCCGCAACAAAAAATGTATATTTGCGTTTGTGTGATTTACCTAAATATTTCAATTTTGGGGTATATTTAAATAACCCACAATAAGAAAACGGGAATCAAGTTGTAGTAAAGCGGGGTTCGAACCTCAAACCTTCGATCCGTGAGCCTGCAATACTAGCCATGGGACCATTATTAGCAAACATAGGTATAACGAGGTGAAATTTTTTATTTGTACAACTACTTAAATAAATGCATCACATGACCCGGTTACTACTTTAAGAAAACATTTTTGCACATTTTGTTCGGCAAAACTCAAGGTATTTTTGTAAGTGCGACATTAGGATCAGAATAAAAGTTTAAAAAAGTAATTCGACAAAATCACTTAAAATGTTTGACACCTTCTTCAAACCTCCTTTGAAATTTTCCCTTTTCTTTTCGTACATAAATGATCGTGTTCAATCGAAACTTTTCTGTCCAAGTTAGAATTAAAAAACGAGTCCAATCGTTTTAATGGATCCGCAGACAGTGACAGCGCTTGACAATATTCTCCAAGCAAGAAAGGGTGGAGTGGGGGCCCTACACTGGTCCTGTGTCCTATTAACGTAGGTGCTACGTATGTTTGTGTATGGGAAGCTTAAGGATTTATGAACAAGTAATGAGGTTTCCCGCCACGCTTACTGCTGATCAAACGTGTTCAACTTTAGGCTTAGTTATACCGACATACAAGAACGTGAAGAAACGCCCATAACTTTGTACTCGCAAGAGACTTTATTTAAGCTTTATGCGGGATTAAGGAGATTAGGTGATTGCTAAAATAAAGAAGCTTTGATGTATTCAAATTCGAAAAAAGAATTTGATATTATTGACAAACGGATTTCCATTCCATCAAGGTGCACCTGATTATTTCGATTAATTGATATCATCAACGAATTATGCGGTTTAATTGTTTGTGAGTCAATTTTACTATTCAAATGCTTTGTTATACATTTGTGAAAGGTTTTAGTTATTTCAAGACATCGTAATAATATTTACCTAAGACAAATATCTGTTTCCATTGTATTATACTTACTATGGTACACATTAGATCAAAACATGTTTTCAATTTTAGGTAAACGAATTTTAAATCTAAGAATTGTAGGTATTCAGTTAAAATAAGAAAACAATGTACGTTTAAGAGCACTTTTTGAACTTCTGTTTTTTTCAGCGAATATTTTGGGGTTTAAAATATCAATTTATTATAAACAGGTGAAAAAATATTTTTAAAGAATGAAATTATCACCAATAAAATGTTGAAAATGTTTCAAAAATATTTCGACCAAATAGAAATAATCCAGAAACGCAATAAAACAAAAATGGAAAATACCCAAACACAGAACTGAAAAAAACTCAGAAAACAGTTTTTTAAACTTTCCGTGTTCCACATATACCAACTAGACTAATTTATTTTGTTTAACAGCCATTCTCATTCATTAAATTCACCAGTTATTCTTCATTGGGCAAATATTACAGCAACACTTCATGTTAGGCTCTAAAATTTTATTTAATACTTTAAATTTTACATATAAGAAAAACGGTGTATTTAGAAATGATATCATCATTCCATGTCCGCTCCCTAGTTGGAGCAAATGGTATCCACAAAGATCCTCCATCTATCTCTATCGGCTGCCACCTCTTTTGTGTCCTCCCATGTCAGGTTCTTGTCCCGAAGTTCTGACATAAACTGCCGACAAACAGTCAGCAGTGGACGTCTAGGATGCCAAGAACCCGATGCCTTGTAATGTAGGCAAGTGTAGTTAAGGCTCCAGGAGGCATCCGCAGTATGTGACCTAGCCAACCGTATCGCCTCCGCTTGACGACAGTTGTCACCGGAGTTTGCTACGTCCGTTCTCTTATTATGTCATTCCTCACAAAATAAAAAATAAAATAGATAGTCGGCGCCGTGGCGCAATTGGTTAGACGGCCAACTGTGAAACTGGCGTCGCGGGTTCGATTTCCGCCGTTGTTTTTTCCGTTTTTTTGGTTTTTTCCTCAATAGGTCTGTGTGTTGTGGTGTATTTTTCATTACCTCTTTACATACCTCCTCTATCTCACCTGCTGACAAGCCTCAAAATAGAGGCTTAGCGGGTTATTCATTTAAAAAAAAAAAATGTTTCAATATCGAAATGATATTGATGTTTAAATCTCGACCCGTTTTCAAATTTTTCAAAAGAAAAATGGCTGACAGGAACATGACAATTTATGTATTAATAAAACCTTTTTAAGGCCTTAGGCCATTTTTTATGACTTCAAATATATTTAGAAAAATGGTAAGAATGCCCTATCTGTATTCAATCACACTGACAATTTTAGGGGCTCGTAAAGCAAACCCTTATCACACTCATAAATAATTTCCATAAGACTTGCGCCGACAATCGATTCGGTGCAAAATTGTATAGTGTTTATAGGCGTCATTTAGGTAGTCTTACGTCAATATTTTAAAAGATAAACTTCGAAACAAGATTTGCATAAATTTGCATAGTAAAATTGTGATAGAAAATCACATATTGTTTATATAATAGTTATTTAGAACTAATGTAAGTGTGTTTTAAGATTACATTGAAACAAGAAATAACAATAAATTTGAGCTCTTTAAATGGTGGGAAATTTAGAATATAATCTTATATTTATTTAAAACACATAATACGCAGTTTTACAGAAGCATAATTTTTCATTTTTATGTCCCAACTTGTTAGAAAATTCAGTTTTGAAAAGTTGAAAGAGAACTGTTTTTTCTCTCCGTTACCACAAATTTCAATATATGCAACTCCCTAGGGAGAAAATCCAGCCAGTCTGCAAGCATTTGGATATGCTCAAAACATTGTTGAATCAACTACCTAAATAAGATGTATAAAAAAATTGTAAAATTGTTTTCAGGCGTTGCCTAGTAGGTGAATTGGTTCAGCCGGATGAATCTCATCCACATGATAAAGGTTCCAGCTCTTTTACTTCACAAAAGTCAACAAATGGAAGAGTTAAGGAAATGTGGATGTTCAAACATAGGTGGAATTGTGAATATTACACAATATGTGAAGTGATCACTTAAACCAGCCAATGGCAGGTCATAAGCCCTGTAAATTCCTATACTCCCATATTCCCTTCTTTAAATTGTTTTCCCTCTCTGTTGCAACAAATTTAAATATAAACAACTCCCTAGGGAGAAAATTCAGCCAGCCTGCAAGCATTTGGACATACTCAAAACATTGTTGAAATTTTATACGTATTAAAATATATAATTCAGATAAGTTTTTCAATAATAGTTTCCATAGCAAAAAAAGAGCATAAACCAAAAATGCAAAGAACGATAAATTATTCTACAAACATGCAGAGAGGTTATAATATTATTTTGGTATATACTTGTATATGTCGCCGCTAAATAGTCAAATCAGCCACTCAATTGGACGGCAAGGCTGTTCATTCATGCCGGCATTTAATTGAATGGCTTACGGACGTTTAGCCAAAATGTTGTAAGCAACGTCTGACGAAGGTCTAAAAATCTCCTCAAGCCTCTCAATTTTAATATAACAATAATATTAAGTATGTTTAAGTTTAGATCGGTTGGGTTAATTCAATAATGAAAATCAATTAGTTTTTTTTCGTAACTTCATACAACCTATCCTAACCCAGCCCGTTGGTTTTTAGCTCAGCAGTTTCCAAAGGGCTAGTTTTCAACCAGCCAACACGTTGAACGTTGAACCATTTTAATTTATTCAACAAACGACCTGGCCATTTAAATTTATTTCAACAGAGAGGGAAAAAGTTTTCGAGAAGGGAATATGGAAGTATAGGCATTTACAGGGCTTATGACCGGTCATTGGCTGGTTTGAGTGGCCACTTTACACACTGTGTAACATTCACCATTCTGCCCATGTTTGAACATCCACATTTCCTCAACTCTTCCATCTGTTGACTTTTGTGAAGTAAAAGAGCTGAAACCTTTATCACGTGGGTGAGATTCATCCGGCTGAACCAAATCACCTACTAGGCAACGCCTGGAAACAATTTTCCTATTTTTATACTTCTTCTTTTACCAGGTAGTAATTCAACAATGTTTGATTATGTCCAAATGCTTGCAGACTGGCTGGATTTCCTCCCTAGGGAGTTGTTCATATTTAAATTTATTTCAACAGAGAGGGAAGACCTAGCCATTTATTTGAATTCCATCATTTCATGAACAGCCTAGTTGGATAGCTAGACTATTTATTGGACAATTGAGTGGCTGATTTCACGATTTGGCGGTGACATATGTAAATATTGTCTTTAATTCAAAAGAAAAAAAAAATTCATCAGATTTAAAATTTAATAAATAAAGTGATGTTTTAATAAAAAAACATTTTGTAGTTTTTTTTTCAGTAGCATTAATTACAACAATAATCATAAGATTGTTGATAAAAGTATAACAAAATAATGAGGATCACAGTTTCAGAGTATAAAAATCTATTATAAAATTTAATGGCCCTTGGGTAGAATGTTTAATGTTGTTTTTTAAGAAACATTGTACGTGAACAAAATATTCAACACATTTTAGTGGAATGTAATTAGACGAAACACGAGAAGAAATCGTTTTCTCTGTTTTCTTGAAACAACGACAAAAAGTTCACTAAGGAAATTCTTACATTCTATCACTCTACTTAATTTTTGCAAGCCATTAATTTCCCTTTCAGTTTTTCATTCCCCTCCATTAAGTCAAGGAAAGTAGAAGAAGCAAGAAAATTCCTTTTCAATTTGTAAGATACTTCCAACAATGAAGCACCTTCCGTGTCTGATTTTCATTACAGGTTCTATTCTAGCGACGAGTAATACTAGCTACATAAACTCTTACATAATACGGGTTTTTATTATGTTAGACATAATCTGAAATTATTTCATTTAAAAGTACATTGCCTAGTTGGTGAAGGAATTTAGCCAGATTAATTTCAGGTACATCAATAAAAACTTCACCTTTTTTAGTTCACAAAAATCGAAAGCTGTTAAACCAAGGCATAATGCTAAATTTTACGCAGGGTGAAGGACGATAATTTAAAATAGCCTGTAATAGACCATAATAGACCATGTGTTTCCTCCGTTTGGTAATACTACATGCAAAGGAGATGTAAATATTATATGAAGTAGATTTAATTTACATGTGTACAACGTGCACACAGTGTTTATTTTGATTTGAAAAAATATTAAAATGAAAATGTATGCAAATAACATATTTTCACAAACATTTAAAATACTAATTATTATTCTTATATCATGATTAAGGCGATCTTAATTGTGATCCAAGACGATCTAAGTCGTCTAACTGACTATTGTATTAAAAATTAACATTTTTTAAATATTAATATATGTGTCTGTTACATTCAAAAGAAAAAAATCTTAATTTTGATTACAAACTAAACAATAATGAACTAATGAGAAAGCACGAAATTAAAGATCTTGGGATTGTTTTAGACTCTAAACTACTTTTTTGAATCGCATTTCAATAAAGTTACCTCCAAACCATTAAGCATCTTAAATTTCATAATTCGAATGAGAAAACACTTTAATAATCAAAAGGCCTTAATTTGATTATATTATACGTTTGTTAGAAGCCATTTGAAATACGCATCTCAGATATGGAATCCCCAGTATGCCATATATATAACAAGAATAGAAAACATTCAGAACAAAATTAAAATTTTCCTAAAATACATAATCGGTCTTTCTTATGTATCAACTCTCGCTGCTTCCACCTACCATGGAATTACTTCTCTATAATACCGCAGAGTGTGTGCGAACCAACAACTGCGTCACAAAATTATGACAGGAATAGTTGACAGTGCAGAATTACTTAGTTTTATAACAATACATATTCCAACCAGGATTTGTAGACGGTACGACTTGTTTCATGTACCAATAAGTAAAACATCGTATGTTAAAAATGTTTTTTTTCGTAGGACCTTTTCAGTGTACAATACAAAATTTAAAGTCATAGACTATACAAACATCACTCTGTCAGATTTTAAATTAACACTAAAAATGCATTATGTAATATATTAGACATTTTAATAATAAATATGGACATCTCCCTTCCCCTCCTTATCCTCATTTCATGCACCCTTGTCCTAAACCCGCCCCATTTACAATAACTGTTCATTTAAAATAAAAAAGTATTTTCTTTGATTATAAAAATAAATAAATGAAATAAACATTTTCATATGTATGAACTTATATGTATTTATATATATATATTATATTTATGTAATATATTTTCTTTTTTAACTTAGTACACTTTATGGAAATCTGTTATTTGTTCTGAGTTTATACACTATATCTGTTTGTTGACTTTAAATAGTTACATAATATGTATAACTGTTTCATAATAAAATAAAATAAAATAAAATAAAATAAAATAAAATAAAATAAAATAAAATAAAATAAAATAAAATAAAATAAAATAAAATAAAATAAAATAAAATAAAGTAAAATAAAATAAAATAAAATAAAATAAAATAAAATAAAATAAAATAAAAGAAAGTAAAATAAATTTAAATTTAAAAAATTAACAATAAAATAAAATATCCTGAATAATGGCGCACAGACAATGCATCGGTATTATTGTTTTGGCGAATCTTGTTATTTTATTCATGCAGGCAAGATTAAATAAAAATTCTAAGTCTCGTTTAGGGTTCTAGTTTTATTTCACACACATATCCGTATGCTTTATTCCACCCATACATGGGATGGAAAAACATCAGTTTACGCAATAGATTCCATAAATTCAATGTATGTAATATCGACCAATTATTATTCAATTTTAAATTTAAATAAATCCATAAGAAATTTGATGAAATACAATTTAAAAAAATATTTGAAATACAAAATAGAGATTATGTTAGTTAAAGGTATTTTTTTTATATTTGTATTTACTTTGTAAAATATTTTAAAGACAAAAGTAATTTAAAAGTCCCCCTCGCTAGGAAAATCTCTTCTAAGGAAAACTTAACAGTAATTTTTTTTTATTATTTTTTTATTTATCAACACTGTTAAATTTAAAATTTAAAATGGTGTTTTGAGATTTTTCAACAAAGTCACGAACATTTTTCTAGTAAAGTATGTGCGTGGTATTAAACAAGTATGTGCGTGGTATTGAAACAACGTGATATTTGTGATAAGTAATGTAAATTGTGTGAAAGGGGAAAAATCCTTTATGTAAAATTGCTGAATCGGCAAAAACGGCCAACGTTAAGAGATGCCAAAAAATATATTTCGGAGTGTGACCACAAAGGAAAATAATCGCAACATTTTATCGTAAGTTTCCACATTTGGCTTTCCATACAGACTTTCCCCAATTCGGTAACACCAGGCAGTAAAGGTGTAATATACGAGTGCGTATGTACAATGTACATTATATAAAACATGTAGATCGAAGTTCGCAGTACACTATTGAATTCCATCGTTTATTTGAACACCCACGGGGTAAAATAAATTACGTTCATGCTACATTTTCTAAGGAATTACTATATTTTTACTTTTTGCTAATGATATATTTCGGGAAGCCAGGGGCGCTTTAAAAATATAATTAAAGAAGAACACAAAACATATCGTTTTATTTTCCACGCCAACAGCCTCCGAACTAAAATGTTAAGATTAGTCTCTGAAACTCTTGATTATAAATTATTCTTACCATTGTAAATTCAGTGAAAAACAAATCTCGTGCAAGCAAACGTAATAGCGTATCATTTAATTACCTACATAATTCTTACTAACTGCAATGAAACAATATTAAATCTGGATAATCTAACACGGAAGTATATCCGACCGTTGTAATTTATTAAAGAAATAAAAGACGAGTGATACTTTCTGGTCAGTCTTGAAGATGTCACGAAAGCGATGAAACCGGTAACAGGTTAAAAAACTCTGTAGATTGCAAAAACTGTAAAATAAATCAATAACAAGAGTTGTCTAAACCACATACTGTAAATGCTTACTGAGACAGTTAAACACGCTTGCCTAAAATTCTCGTAATTCTGAACGTTAACGACTGTCGTGCCAATAGTAATGTATTCAGTCTTTTGATTCTCAGTTTCTTTAAAAATAAGTGATACAATAAGGGTTGTTTCAGATTTAACCAACAATTTTATCAAAAGATTTGCTGCGACAAAGAAAACGATAGATGGAAAAAATGTTAAACAGGCTCCGCTCGAAATATTTTAGAGGCAAATCTTTTAACTCAAAGAAAAACCAGAATGAATTAAATGAAATGGCAAATTCACGTTTGCTATATATTTTCAGACTGTTTATTTATAAATGCTTTTAGGGCTTTTATATGGATAGATACGTCATGGTTTACACTAATGATATAATATTACAAGCTGAAATCAGTCATTTGTCTCCTTCTGTTATATGCTGGAAAAATTCGGCCCTTCGTGTCTATGTTGATTGTCCTTCAGGCCTCGTTTGACTTAAACTAGGGCACCAAGAAATATTTCCTTTTTACGCCTCACAATATATTTTTTGGTAATCTGAAAAATTGAAATGAAGTAAGGAAGAATATGTTACTTAAAGTAATGCTACCAAAACTTCACAAAATACACAGATATAATAAAATATCTACGCAAAACTTCAGTTAATAAGCGATCAAAATTGAATGATGAATAATCTGTCATTTAAAATAATAACAATCAACTGTCGCTGACCGTTACATTTGTAGTAAATTTGGCTTTGCCTCTTTTAAAGAATCTGTCCTCTTAACCTTATTAAATCAGCTCTTCATTTATATCCTTTATTCATAATAAAAATCTAAATGAATATTTTTATAATCACTTTGTAAAGCGCTCTAAAAGTATTATGCTAAGAATATAATGTTATTGCACGAATGAAATCATTTGTAAAAAGTTTAACATACATTTTAGGTTAAATTAAAATCAATATTCATAAATTACTTTGTAAAGTGCCCTTGAGGTATTACTAAAGTGGCTCTATCATGTTATTCATAAAAATAAAAGAGAAGTTATTTAACTAATTGAAAATATAAATATTAAATTTAAGAGAATATAATAACAAATATATACTCTCGCAGCTCATTTAAATTTCGCCTTAAGCAAGAGATAATTATTGTTAGACTAAAAATAGACATCGGTAGGCTCCGAAAGATTATTTTTGTTCCATTTGAGAGCGGACACCTGCCTAAAATGACTAATCAGTATAAAAGGTAAACACGTCCTTCGAACTTTTCTACACAACTAAGGAACTTTTTGACTCCGTTCATTAATATAACTATCTCTGAATTGACTAGCGTATTATATTTCAAATGAAGGAAAATCGGCATATGAAAGCTAATACTAGAAGAAATCATACAAAAATGGGTTTTGTACGTATCACCATTTATTGTATGAAACAGGGCCTCCGTTGAATACGATAATACTCGTTGAATGAAACTTAAACAGTTTTTTTTAAACAACCACTGAATAGATAATTTAATACGAGTATCTGTGGAAACAACCAAGATTATATTGTAACTTTTTAACTAGCGTAAAATTTAAGCAAGAACCTAACGACTTACTGACTACAATAAAGCTGTGTTCGCATTTTCAACCATGTTTTCGGTAATTTTAAATAATGTTTTACTACTACTTATTTTTATTGACTTTATTCGGAATTTTTGCATCTATTACATAAAGTAGTGCCTCAGAAGTAGGTACCGCTAACCGTAGGTAATGAGTATAGACAACAAACAGGACAGGTTGAAAACCAAGAGGATAAGTGACGTAGGTAAGTCTATAAAAGCACCTACGAACTGATCGCTCATTTTTTTCTACCCCTGTAGCCCGCTACCTATTACCAAGATCCAACTAGAAAACATTCTAATAATTTTTACTTCAGCGTTCAATTTTATTAGTTAAATATTCTAAAACATATTTCGTTATTTTATTTTTGCTTTAATGAATAGTGTTCAAAACTCATGTAAGTACCGACTTCCTTTTATTCATGAAGTTTGAAGCAATCTTTTGAAGAGCAAAGTGAGGGCCACGCGTGAGATGTTGGATTTAGGACTTCAGACGACTTCCTACACCACATTTTAGTCTGCAGTGCAGGAATAAAAACATCTTCACGTAGTGTATACTCGCTGGTCGAGCAAACTACTGAGACTATAATAAGGGAATATGGAGGTCTAGGCATTTACAGGGCTTATAAAAAGGTTTCAGCTCCTTAACTTCACTAAAATCAACAAATAGAAGAGTTGAAGAAATATTCATGTTCAAACATAGGCAGAATGGTGAATGTTACATAGTGTGTAAAGTGGCCGCTTAAACCAGCCAATGACAGGTCATAAGCCCTGTAAATGCCTAGACCTCCATATTTCCGTTTTAAAAGTATTCTCCATCCCTGTTGTAATTTGTTAATCTTAATGACTCCCGAGGGGGTGAAATCCAGTCTTTTGTCTACGAACATTTGGACAAACTCAAATATTGTCATGTTTATTAAACAGATTTTGGGTGAAGATTGTTGTAGATATGTTACAAAAAAATAATAACCAAAATATGTATTATTGACTTTTTACTGTAACGTTTCATGTTAAAATTATTTTATATAAGTCACGGTAAAAAGCTCCCAACAGGTGGTATCTTCCTCACGGTAAGAACATAATGAGGGTTAGTTTTTTCTTCAAAAAGTGGTTTTGTGAAATTAAATGCGTACGATTATTAATGATAGGGTTTACGTTTATACCGAAAGAAAAAAAAACTTTTTTCGTAGTCTTTCTTTACCGAATAATCGTATTAATGATATTTTCTTTATTCTATTACTGACATGGGCTTTAACATTATAGTGTGTTATGTAGTAAATTATTATTTTATTAGCATTGTAAGATATGATGACTTTTATGGAATAATCAATCGGTCTACGGTCAGCTTATTAAAACATATTAAATTGGATGAGTTCTTTCATTACTTACGCAGTTTAATTATTTTCTTCAACATCGTATTAATTTTAGCAGTTTTTTTTATTGGCTGAATAAACTTAGTTCTAATTTATTATCCAATTAATATAAACGCATATGACTTGTTAGTTGATAAGAACTATGTTTTTCACGAATTTTTAAAATAAAGTTCAATTATGTTTTTAAAATGTTTTAAATAAATTGAAAATTGTTTTTTTTTCTCAATAAATTAACGTATAAAAATACTTTACAAGAATCCACATTAAAATTACACATGAAAACATTACTTTCAGGAAAATAAATAAAAACTTCAGTGTTATTTTTATACAGTCCGATTTATATACTGTAGTATAAAAATCAACCAATATTACTTAAGCCTTGATGTTTTTCCAATTTATTTTACAACGATTTATCCAACGCATTCTTTCAAAAAATAAACAGGATCTTTATCTATTATTCGACATTGAAGCCTGTAGTTCGCGTTGAGATGTTAAATAAATATTCTCGGATGAAATAACCCAAAAGATTTGGGGAGCTCATTCAAATGAGGGGAGACCAGGAGAAAGAATGAATAAAGAGATAATGAAAAAGACGGATAGTAGGTTTAGGAATCACTAGTGATATTTTGAAATGGTATGGATCTTTGTGAGACTTGTACAAGAGTAAACGTTCTCCAAGGAGCAGACTTCGTTTCATCATAGAAACCATTTTGCCTTTATGTTTGTTAAAATATACGCGTAGAATCACTGGCATAGAATGAACATCGTTTACACAGGCGTATAGTAGGATGGTCCTAAAGCAGGCGAAAAAAATAGTTTCTTAATTTTCTTTAGGGCACCCTTTAGTTTTAATCTACTCTGTGACAGAGAATTACTGTAATTTTTTTGATTTTTGAAACATAATTTTATGGATTCCTACAACTTAAAAAAAAGCAAACATGTCAGAGAATAATTAGAGCCCATTGCAAAGGAAATTACATTTTTAGGAATTACGATGTGGTGTTAAATAATAATATAAATGAAAAGGTTTTTAGTAAAATAGCAATAGTATGGAGGATAACGTATCGACCTAATTTAGTAACTAAATCAATCAATTAATACAACTTTAGTCTTCACCTTTATAATTTAATTTTGTAGAAATATGGTCTTGATTTAAAAAAATATGTTAATTATGTATGACTGTATGTTTTTTTAATAAAATAAACTAATATGAACATAAAAAATTATAAAAGAAAACCCAAAATTTTCAATAATTTTTAAAGTTAAAAGCTCGGTAGCGACCCCTAAAATCTTTTTTTTAATCTGAAATTTTTACAAAAGTCTTTTTTATATCATAGAAAAAAATTAAATGATGTGAATGAATATCCTCGACATCTCCGAGTGTTTTTAGAAGTCTAAAACAAAATTAATATACTTATTAAAAACATAATACATTACCGTAGTTTAAAAAATCACTCAGAAACACTTATTTATTTATTCATACAAATACATGTATGTATTGGTTGGTTGGAAGAAATTGCCATTTGGCTAAAGGCCCGCCAACGTACGAATAAAATGATGTACAAAAAGTTAAATCAATAAAATAAATATTACAAAAAATACAATAATAACGTATCCCAAACTCCATGAGGCCAAGGGCCCTGTGTTGAGTAAGGATACAAAATAATGGAAAGTGAAAGCACGTACTTAATTAAATAAAAGCAAAAATAGCAATGAAATATTATTACATAAACATACATATATTTCAAAGGGCATCTGGACAACACGCTTAATAGTATTTAAACGTATTCACAAAAATTTAGATTTCCTATAAACTGTTTTCTGATTTGTCATGATCATCCACTAAGCTAATGCTAATTTGACAGGCAGTAATATTTATTTTTATTTTCAAAGGAATAACCAGCTCTACCTCTATTTGAGATACTTTGTCAGCAGAAAGGAAAGAAAGGAAATGGATAAAGTTATGAATTATACACCACAAAATCCAGACTAATTGAAAATAAAAACGTTGTTGAATTTTTTTGTAACTAGAGGGAATCAAACCCGCGACGCTAGTTTCACAATTGGCCCCTTTAACAACTGCGCCATGTCGCCTGTCAAAAATGAATAACTTAACATTTAAAATGTAAATGATAGTTATATATAAATGTACACAATGATTCAGTAGTTTCACGAATTTCGTCTAAAAACATTTTTTTTTGGTACTTACTCAAATGATACAAAATTCAAAATAATGGTTGCCACAAGGATGTCAATACAATTTATGAACACATGTGATATTAATATAAAAAATACAAATTCGCCTCGATTTCTTGATTAAAAAGATAAGGCATAATAAAAATAGATCGAACGTATTTCTTTACCGTATTGAAAATAATCTGCTAATACGGGATTATTTTCTCAACAAAGGCGAGCTTTTTCACCCCAGTTTTGTTACTCCTCCTTAGCAGTGAGTGGCAAATTGAAGTCGTGATAGCTTTTACCTTATTAAGGCGGGATTTATAAGAACATTTAAAAAATTAACATATAAAAACAGAGATTGAGAACATTTTTATTAAGGAAAAATGAAGTCCAGGCATTTTTACAGTTTTGCTATTGGCTGGTTTAGGTGGATATAGAAAATAAATTTATTGCAACTGAGAGGGAAAACATTTCTGAGGGAATATGAACATCTAGATAATTACAGGGCTTACCTGTCGTTCTGGCTTATGTTGACAATTTACACACTGTGTAACATTTACCAATCTGCCTATGATTAAACATATACATTTTATTAACTCTTTTATGTGTTGACTTTTGTAAAGTGAAAGAGCGGAAACCTTTCATGATGTGGGTGAGACTTATATGGCCTAATTATTTTACTTTCTAGACAATGCCTTAAAACACTCTAAATTTGATTTTTAATTTTCAAATAGAGTTTCGTAATCCTTTCTGAAAAACATTTTCCTTCATGTTGCAATAAATTTGAATCTCAATAATTCCACTAAATCTAGCCGTATCTGCAAACATTTAGATACACTAAAAACTGTCAAAATTGTTAATTCTTTCTGGCGAAGGAAAAATCTTCTTCGTATAAAATGGCGACCTCGCACGTGAGACTAGGTTTAATGTTATTTGCGGTAGAATTTCTTAGCTTTTTTGCAAATGTATGACAAAGAATCCCTAATAAAAAGTAAAAGGCGTATTAAATAATTTTATATGCTTTTGGCACCGACCCAGTTGATGAAATTTTGGTAAAAGGCATTTTTTCGAGTATTGTATTTTGGTTTTTTTTGTAACACAACAGGTTTTAGCCTAGATACCGCAGTAAAGTGCGCCATATAACACGAAAGCTTGAGAAAAATTACATTTTTATTCTTGTGATCTTACAGAAAATCGAATCCGGAGTCTAAAATAGAAGCGTAGCCGAGTAAAAAAATATTACTCTTACCATAACCATACATTTAAGTTTTGATACGTATTATTATTTTTAAAAATACCTACAGCAATGTTGTATCCGTAGTGTAGCGGTTAAGACAATTGCCTCACTTACAGGGGTTTAGGGTTCAACTTCCGATGAGTTGAAAGACAATAATAAAAAACAGTGTGCCCAATACCATTAATTATCACCGTAACTAATTATCTTGACCTGTTTTTTTTTTTTACGTTATTGAATTAAGTTATAATTTGTGAATTATTATTTTAAGGATGTTCACATAGGTTTAGATTTTTATCTTAAAACGTAAAAAAATTCACATTAGTTACCTAAAAATAAGAATTTTTGTTGTTAAATTTAATTATGTAATTTTAATAAATAATATCTAAAACAAATCTGACATTAATAACAAATAACTTAAAAACTATTTGCTTTTAATGACTTTTAAAATACCTCACGTGTAAGTTAGGTTAGGTTACGTTGCTACGTCCAACAAAGAAATTGTATGGACAACATTCAAAATATTTGCGAAAAAAAAACATGACTGCAAAGGAAGCCGATGAACGAGATAGACAGCGTGCAGTGCATGGTCTGGTCCCGAACCCCTAATACTAATTATACGATAGGGGCTCCAAACAATGAAGAAGTCGATAATCTACAAGAATGGCTGCCATTTGAAGTAATGCGAAAGCGGTCTCAATTGGTAAGCTGAGATTCGAATAGTCCACTTGTGAGTAGCTTGTTACTCCTTCGTCCAAAAAAAAGGTCACCTTAGGTTAGAGTTACTCAGTATTCACATAAGTTACAGATTTTTTTATTCTTAATAAAACAATTTAATCTAAAACTAACCCGATGTTAACAATATATAACTTAGAAGTAAGTTTTAATGAAGAGTTTGTTTTCTGGAAAATTCATTTAGCAAAATGTGACTTCTAAAATAACTTACAGTTAGCAAATAGTTCTAGTAACCCTTCTCACGACAATTAGTAATATCATACAAGTTACTCGATTTATCATAAAATAATATCTTGAAAGCCTTTACTTGTTTCTAAGAAGCAAACATTCCTT
The DNA here is from genome assembly GCF_059751315.1 of Micrasema longulum. Classification (NCBI taxonomy): domain Eukaryota; kingdom Metazoa; phylum Arthropoda; class Insecta; order Trichoptera; family Brachycentridae; genus Micrasema; species Micrasema longulum. The sequence goes on from NW_028277619.1 coordinate 246,271, forward strand.
CGCGAAGTTATTCATGAAATTAAATAACTTTTCGATGGATGAAATTTCGAACAAATCTTTTAAGACATCTCGCTCCTCAATCTTTTTTTCACTACACAGATAATACGCAAACCGTATTTTTGTTTTTTTCTGATTTGAAGTTATGCATTTTGAGTCAGAATTTTATTTTTCTGAAGATTGAACAAAGTTTGTAAAAACAGCACCGAATTAAATTTTATTTGATATTTATAGCAACAGAGAAGAAAAACATTTTTGTAAGGGATTATGTAAGTCTAGGGATTTACAGAGCTAATGATCTGTGATTGGCTAGTTTAAGTAACCACATTACACACTGTGTAGCATTAATTATTCTGCCTACGTGTAAACAGCATCCATATTTTCCCCATGTTACATTTGTTGACTTTTGGTGTGTTTTATTTTGGTTAAAAAATTACATTTATTATTTTATTGCGTCTGCTTCGTGATCTTATTAATGGTCAGCGAGTTTGCCTACCATGAGGTCTCGAGTAGGATTTTCGACAGGGTTGACATGATATATTTATTTTTACAAGTCGTTGTTTTAGAGCGTATGAAAAATGGTAGAGATACACTGGGGTTGTTGTACCAATGCAGAGCCCTATACACCATTAGATGTGAATAAGGAAATGCTAATGATGTTGATATTTTTCCATAACCGCATGCTGATTCTTTAACTTAGTAAACCTTTAAAACAATTAAATTCAAATATTATACCTTAGTCTGACCCACCATCGCATCGAGTCAATTTGGAAAAAAACCTCGGACTTCGTACGCTTGATAAATTCATAATATTTATTCATATTGTTATTATTGAATCTAAACAATAGAAGTTGCCCGTCTTTTATTTAATTAATAGTATTTAATATTCAAGAGAACGTAAAGTGAAATTTTCTTGACATATTTCATGAAATCACGAAACAAAAAATTCAAAGCCGGAATTTCATTAACACAAATATTCCAGCTAAAGAAATATGTTTCTAATGTATTTTATTCACTGAGGAATACTTGACAATTACAATCAATTCAATAAACGTTTTACTTTTGTGTCTCACAAACAAAATACAAGGATTTCGGTTTGAAAAATTCCCACATAAAAAATAATCGGTGATTTTGTTTTGAGACAAATACAGAATTTCGTTTTGCCATATGTTTAAAACATTTACATATACAACAGAAAAATAGCTTCAAAGAAAAACGCAGTTTAAAAACGTAATAATTTAATTAATGTTAGTAAATATTAGTGGTATATTTACTAACATTAGTTTTTTTTTTTTTACATTTTTTTGCACCACAACAGGCCAGGAGGCCTAATTACAGTGGTGAATTACATCACAGAGCACCCAGGCTTGAGAAAAATCACTTTTTCTTTGTGTTCTCACCGGGAATCGAACCCGGAACCTTCCGTGCGTGAGTCAAGCGTCTTGACCACTACACCACGGAAGCCACCAATGTTTTTTCAGTTGAAATGTTTACCACAAAGTTAATGCTTTAAACATAAATAATATAAAGTAATTTATACAAATGTTCATGGAAGCAGAGAGAGAGGGGAGGAAAATATAGTTGGAGCCATACAATGCCTTTTTCCTTTTATGTACTTTTTATTTAATATTTATGTTTTAATACATATTTTTTTTTAATTGAATTATTTTCCCCTCTCCTCCTACATTCATAATAAATTTATGTAAAATTTGTAATTGGTATTACTTTTGTAATTGTTCTTGTATTTATATAAAGACTGTATGATTTCCTTAATAAATTACTTAATTAATGAATTAATTAACTCTTAAAAGACTATGCTGTTATTTTTTTTACACGCGGTGATGTAGCATCGTGTTACCTCAAGCAAAAGACAAAATATTCTGATGTTCGGACATTTGAAAAAAAAAACATTGAAATATTTTCTTCTTCTTCGCGTGTCATGACGTTAGTCGTCCCCCCGACGTAAACGACCACTTGGGAGAAAACTTCCCTATCCTGAGACGTGCAAAACAGCTCCTCCACAGTTCTAATCCTGATCCATGGTCCGAGCTGTTTTCTTCCGACCCCTCTACGTCCTTTGATATTCCCCTTCATGACAAGCTAAAGTATGGCATATTTATTATCTCTCAACACATGACCAAAATATGATATCTTACGGAGCTTACCGGTGGTGAATAGTTCTCGTCGTTGGTTATTATATGGGTCCAAGATATTCTTAACATTCTACGGTGGATCTACTTTCCAAATGCTTCAAAGCAGTTTATAATATTAACTTTAAGAGTCCACGCCTCTACACCGTTCATTAAGGTAGACCATATATATTAAAACATATGACTATTCGTTGTCTCAGCTTAAAGTTTATATTATCGTCACAAAGAAGATTTTTTGTTTTATTAAAGGCTGTTTAGGCCGCTTTTATTCAGCATTTGATCTCAGTGTCAGGGTCTAGATTCTCAGTGATGACACTGCCAAAGTACCTAAACTGCTTTACTTTCTCAATATTGACACCCTCAAGTTTGAGATTTACATTTGGATCACTCTCTTGACTAAAAACCATGGGCTTAGTTTTGTTTCAATTAGTATTTAAGCTAAAACTGTCACTGATGGATTAAATCTTATCAAGCAGTTCTTGAAGGTCATGTATATTGTCTGTAATTAGAACGGTATCATCCGCATACCTAATATCATTGATAGCTACACCATTTACTTTCCTACCGAGATTTGTATCAGTCAGAACTTCTTTGAAGACCAAGTCAGAGAGAGAACAGGTTGAACAAAGAAGGCAAGAGAACACAACCCTGTCAGACCCCTCACTGAATAGAACATTGTGAAGTATTTCCATTTTCCAGTATGGTAATAGCGCTTTTGTTCCATTCCAGGTTGTTTATTATTCTCACATCCTTCTCTCGTCTAATCAATAATCACAATTGTGTGTTTAACCCTGTCAAATGCTTTTTCATAGAAACATACGGTTATATAATTCCCTTTCCACAATTTTATCTCTGTCTCTGCCTTCCTTGTTTTAAGTTTTTTTTTAATCCGGCATATTTATACACATTTTACTTTCCAAATCCGATGTGAAAATGTCCATTTGAAAATGACAAATATTATTATTTCTTCATTTAAATAAATAATAGAGATATATCAAGTCTTCTATCTTTTTGTGGACTCTTTGCTACATTCTCACTTGATATTATGGCCGTGTCTTCTGCAAATAATATGTATAACATTCTTGAGAAAATTTTTTGATACTATTGTTGTATATAAGATACTTTTTTGTTCCAATAATGGACCATTGACCAACTTCTGTTTCTAATATTTTCTAATCACTGAACGTTTTATTGATTTTTACTTTTGCTTATTCTGCCGTGTGTCATTCGCACTCTTTTCCGACATTTTGTATCGCATTACAGCGTCCATCAATGGTAATGAAAGTTGGTCGGAAAAAAAATGCGAATGACACACGGTATAATAACCCAGAAAGCTCGTTGAGCATGTGTACGCAGCGAACTTCTGATGTACACATTAACAAACATTCACATTTTGTTCTCACAAGCTTTTTTATACATTTTTCATAACTCTATTTTTGTAAAGTATTTGCGTTCTTATGATTTACCCATATATTTCAATTTTGGGGTTGTTTTCTTTTAGAGTCCGCGATACTTTTAATGCAAGTATATAAGTATAAAATGGTAAAGCGCCTCTGACGATATTTTTCACAAAACCGGCGTTTTATAAATCAGCGAATCTTTATAAATTATCATTGCATTAATAATTTAATCCATATGAGTTTAATATAAAAATAATAATTTTTAACAGCTAATTGAAAAAATAATAGGAAACATTTACTATTAAATACATTTACTTATAAATTATAAAATAGCAATAATACATCCGTTTGAGTCCCGGAGGTCAAAGACAATTTTTCCCTTTTTTTAAAATGAAATTCTGATTTCAATCATAATTATTACATGTTTTTCCTCATATTATTTATCAGTCATATCGACTGTAAAAATAAGTTTTATTATGATAATTATTTCGACGTTAAATTTGTTGTAAAGGTACAAGTAGAAACTCGAATAACACTCATTTACAATAATTACCATAATAAAAGTAATTTACAATTTAAAAATGCAAATTTTTCAATTTATTATTTTTGTTAAATATTCAATGTCTTATCTACCTTTGTGAAGTTGGAAAACATTTAAATCATTTTTCTGTTTTAATTCATAAATCTTTTTTCGCTTTAAGCAGAGTTTGGACAATATTAGTTAATTTCTTGTAAAAATACAACAATTCCTTTCAAGTTGTATGCTCCAGCAAAAAGAAGAAAAGTTAATAAAGGACATATTTTTTAAAAGCATTCAGTTTCAACAACTGACATAAATAGTGAAAACAATGCTTTGTTGCTTACTTCGGTCGAACGTATAGATATTTTGGAAATTAATTTTCCGCGTATACGTCATCGCTCTTCAAACGTTGTACCCAGTTGTACCCGTACACTTTCTAGATTTCTTATTTTTATTGACCCTTTTCAAGTGGAAATATTTATTTTTAATTTAGGTAATAACAAATATGGAAACCGGGATTTTCAGACTGGTAAATATATGTGTTTAAATCATTTGTAAAAATAAAATTATACTAACTATACACTTCTTCGAATTCTTAATAATGCAGATGTATGTTACCCAGATGCTTATTCTGAATAGCTTGATAAGTTGGAAAGATTGCAGAATGTTTGTATACGTTTTATCTTTATTCTTCGCAAATTTGCATTTTGCTTTTTTTTTTCACCACAACAGGCCAGGAGGCCTAATTACAGTGGTGAATTATATCACAGAGCACCCAGGCTTGAGAAAAATCACATTTTAATTTTTGTGTTCTCACCGGGAATCGAACCCGGAACCTCCCATGCGTGAGTCAAGCGTCTTGACTACTACACCACGGAGGCCGCCAAATTTGACCAAATAACAGAATATTGCACGCAGCTACACTGGCTCAGTATCAGGCATAGAAGAAACACAATAGTTAAAAAAATCCCACGTCAAAAACAAAAACAGAACAAAAAAACACCTTTCCATTTTTTTGTAAATGCATTCTCCTCGAATGCAACTCTGGTAGATCGATGAAAAAAACATTTATGCTCCTTACTTCTTTTTTACATATTAGATTGAATATTTTAATCTACAAACACGCACAGCGCAAAGATCTATATTTCTCCGAAAACCGCACGTAAATCGGTAAAGCCGTTTAGGAGGAGTTCAGAGACATCACACATACAGAGGAATTATATATATATATAGATGAAAAAAATACAATAGAATTCCATCAAGAGTTATTGTCAATAAATAATGTACATCACATAAAATTATTATAAAAATAATGTTTTTATACTAAAACTTACGATGGCATTTTTGTCAGAGTTAATAGGATAAGTGGTCGGATATTTTTCGTAATAAATACAAGTAAGCACCCATACGATTTTTAAATTATTTTCAGACGTTACCCATGGAGAAATAATTCGAAAGAATTCCTGAAAAATGCCAACAAAGGTTTTAGTTATTTTCATTCACAAGAATCATCAATAAAATAGGAAAAGGAGCACGGATGCTCAACCATAAGCAGAATAACAAATTACAACAGGGATGGGGAATACCTAAAAGAAGGGAATATGGAACTCTAGGCATTCACAGAGCTTATGACCTGTGCTTAGCTGTTTTAAAAAAAAATATTAATGTATATATTTTTATTTATTATAATTTATTTTCTTGCATTTACAATAGATAAATAAATACACAAAAAACTATTACATTAACACAAAAAAAGTTTTTTGTGGCCACTTTACACACTGTGTAACATTCACCATTTTGCCTATGTTTAAACATCCACATTTCTTCAATTCTTCCATTTGTTGATTTGAGTGAAGTTAAAGAGCTGAAACCTTTATTGTTGTGAAGAGATGACATCTGACTGAATTATTTTACATACTAGGCAACGCCTGAAAAGAATTTTCCAATTTTTAAATTTTTTCTTAAACCAATTAGTTTTGTTACAATGCCACTTTAATAAACTATAAAAAATGTGAATTTCGTGAGTTTATTTGTTAATAAATATTTCAAATTATCATTTTATTCGATGAAACAGAGGAGATGGTCTCGTAATCTACTTGAAATGTTTAGAGGAAGGACTTTTTTAATAAACGACAATATGTACAAGAGAATTATCATGTATAATATGGCAAATAAAAAAACACACACCAAAATAGTAAAGTATATCATTTACGTATTAGCCTTAATTTTAATAATTAAGCTTATTAATTAACTTAAATTTACCCACAGACGAAAACGTAGTGGATGGCCATTCGGGTTTCGAGCAGCTAGGGGGTGAAATCCAGTCTTTTATCTACAAATGTTTGGACACAGTCAAATATTGTCATAAGCAGAATGATAATATTTTTTGATCCAATATTTACAGATAGTTTTTTGATCTCTGTTCAGATGCATATTTATCTAAATAAAGCCAAAAAAATAACTGCTGCGAAAAAAATTGCATTAATAATTTCTGTAAGTTCTATTTTCTCGTTCAGTAAGACTTGCTAAATATTAGATAATTGGGTAAATAATTAAAAATAATAATGAAAAATATTGTCATTAAATTTTAAAAGCTCTCAAATTTGACTCGAGTGAGTAAACTAATGTTTCCGGTTCTAAAACGTCCCTTGAATATTATTAGATTTATGTACATCCGGAGGATGTTTTTGAACGCATAAATAATTCAAATTGAAAAGCAATATTCAAGAGCTTCAGAGTCCTTCAAAATGGCGTATGTTTACTTATAATGTTACCATCGAGCGTAAATACTCGCGAGTATTTCACATCTCATGATGAGAGCAAATAAGACATTTGCAGGAAATATTTCAGATGTTACAACTGCGAGCTGGTGATGAAATAATTAGCATTAGCAAAGCCGTGGATTAGGGAATAATTGTTAAATAAAATAGCATGGAGGTGTTTCACATAAAAAAGCAGTAACCAAATAATATTTCCCTAATAAATAATCAAATATCTAATAAAAATAAATTAAAATGGGTGTTGCGTTGGTTTGGACATGTAGAGCAAATAAACAGTAAAAAACGACTGAAAAGATCTACGATGCGAATGTTGATGGATGCAGAAAACGAAGAAGACCGAGAAAGACATGGCACGATCAAGTCCATCTAATACTTGAAGATGGACATGTCAAGAGTAGGAATAATCGGCGTGCGTGCATGAGAAGACGTATGAATGTAGAGGAAGCAATGTCTGTATGCAAATACAGAGTGATATGGCGTTCTATCTTCTCTGCCTATACTTACGGGGAAACGGCATGATGGTTTGTTTTTATTTGTATTTTTTTAGAAATTTTAAGATAAAAAAATTACAGAAGGGGTGGAGAACATTTTAGAGATGTAAGTCATCATTATCATCATCATTCCATTCCCACTCCCTAGTTGGATCATATGGTGTCCACAAATATCCTCCAAGCATTTTTGTCGGCTGCCAGCTCCTGTGCATCCTCCTAAGTCAGGTTGGCGTCCCGTAGTTCTGACGTCAAGAACCTGATGCCCTGTAAAGTAGGCAAGAGTGGTTATGGCTCTCAGGAGGCATCCGCAGCATATGACCAAGCCAATCGTATTGCCTCCGCTTGATGATAGTTGTCCCCGGAGTTAACTGCATCCGTTCTCTTTTTATTTCTTTCCTAACAAAGTAAAACCACTGCACACCCAAGATTCTTCTGAGATACCTATTTTTAAAACTAAGAATTTTGCTGTTTTAGGCCCTAGTGAGGGGCCACGATTCGCATGCGTAGAGGAGAATAGGTGTTATGCAGGCGTTATATAGGCGGCATTTGGTTTTCATTGAGTAAATATTTAATCTCCAAACAGCCTTCATACTGTTGAATATGGCGCCTGCTATTTCTAGCCGCACTCCCTGTTCTTTTTTAAATCCGCTATTTTCCAAAACATGGACTCCCAGGTATTAGGGTGCAGGATGATGCCCATAAATGCAGCTACCTTGTGATGAAAATGATTTGAGGATGGCCACTGACAAGGCAATATCTGTCGCTACACATTGGAGTGGCAAGGTCTTAAAGCCCGGACCCGATAAATAAGTAAGTAAGTAATATGGTATACAGTGAATTGAAACATTCGGAAAAGCATCAAGGAGTTTCCTACTCAAATCCCTCCCAATGAGGAAAATCCAGTCCTTAACTCCTTTCTTGAAAATAGTTTTTGTCCTTGAGAGCTTAATACACTCTTCCAAAATATTGAACACTCTCGGTGCGATAAATGAGAGATGACTCTGAGCAAAATTCGTACGGGTTTTGGGCATGACAAAATTTGTGCTCTTTATATTTCGGTAGTCAGATGGCAGAATTGACCATCTGTATTTTTGTCTTTGTTTTAAATAATATTTCAGAATACACGCAGAAAAAAAAAATCAGCGTCATTTAGTATGGTAATTTATTATTAAAAAGCAACACTAAAATATTTTAGTTTGTGGATTAAAGTCTTGAAGTTGAGACCTATTTCAGCTCCCCTAAACATTTTTGAAAATTACAGATGGTCCCTTTTGCCATCTGACTACCGATTTATATACTTTATATTTTTGATCTTTTAACAATATTCCTATATTATTACTTGTGTAGAGTGCAGGTTTAATGTTTGATGGTAGCGAATTAGATAATGGTTTAGAAAATATGATCTAAAAAAAATGCTTAAAATAGCCCAACTTTTTGATTTGAAAAATAATTAATCGGGTAAATTTCAACTTCCTACCCCTTCTCCTTCCCAACCTCCTACCAATTCTCCAACGTACCCCTAAATAAAGTATATTTTTCTGTGCATGTTTTGACGCGGTGGTGTTTGCATCCCCTACTACTCTGCATGTATTTAACATACTTTTTCGTAAATATGTACTATGTATACGACGGTGATGGTAAAAGTGAAAGTGTATTTTAGTATTCGCATGTTGGTGTAGTCAGTGTCCTGACGAAGAGACGGGACGCACGGGTAGTCATAAAAAGTTAAAAACTAATATTGACAAACGTTAGTCAAAATGTTTGAGCACAAAATTAATGCTTTAAACATAAATAATTTAATATTTTTTAGTGTCAAAAACAATTTTCTCTTCGTGGTATTACATTTTACCGTATTTGTTTTTACATTTTCATTAATAAATCAAATTTAATGCAAAGAGTATAAAAAATTAAAGAAAAAAAACAAAATAAATAAATATCAACAGCCCATTGTTAAAAATAACTTCGTAAAGTAGCGAAAGATCCCGCTTTAACATTTATCATAAATATGCTGTAGCAAACTGCATAATTAAGTGGACGCATTTAGCAAGTATTTTATTCCGTGTCCAGGCGGACAAAAAATACAGCTCTGACCGTTAAATATAACCAGAATCCTAGAGAAGCTCTGAAATCTTAAAAATTGAAAATGGAGTCAGGATAAATCGGTCTCGCAGTGTAGTAGTTGGCGCATTTGTCAACCATTCTTATGGTCTTGGGATCGATAGCTAATAAGGTCGAAGTGAATTTTTTATGATAGTTCAACACTGCATTACTTACATGTCCTTGGACTGGTACCTGAAGCGTAATATTGATCACCTTACCTTCCATGAAACAAAAATGACCTAAATATGACGTGGTTGGAGTGCCGGCGCAATGTTCTATGCAGCACTGGGTGCAGATAGGGAAATTATGGTGATTGGATTTGCGAAGTAATTTTCTTATACATAAAACTTATATCAAGTTGTATGAAGTGAAGTCTTAAGCATGGGCAGCTCTGTTTTTATATAACCCTTCAACATTAAAATCATATTAACAATATCTGCACAAAACTCTGCGTAGGGCAGTGCATGGGTACTTACAAATGTAGAAACGTTTTGTTGACTTACCTAGAATTGGACTCGAGACCTCATAAACGATTAGCAAACGGGGTTTAAGCTTTAACACGTGGCGGACACATGACAGCTTTTTATGAAAATTGTACTACTAAAAAAATTAAAAATAATAGTGTTTCACATGCTCTATAGTTCCGAATAGCATGCTAATTAAACGAAACTAAATTAGCAATAATTTCTATCACAATTGTAAGTTTTCCTTACCCCACCCCTTTCGTCACACAGCTGTGAGTTTCCATCTCCCCTGTCTAGCTAACGAAGATACAAAGACTTCTCCAACAGAGAAATCCTTTTCCAAATGTGTGTACTTTAATCACATGTGTACGAGGGTGAGTGACTTTGAAGATAAGGGTGTATTTGTGTGATTGCGGAGCTTCTTTAGTGTTCAAATTATATTACACATTGCCACTTTAATTTACATTAAACTTAATGAGAGATTTCGTTCGAGAATCTTCCCTCAAAGCATTAAATTTAATTAATGTTTAGAAAAGTAACATTTATTTATTTATACATCAACGGTTCAAAGAACCTTTTACAAAATAATAATAATTTGCAGAAATAATCACAGCAGTGCACAACAATCATGTAGTACATAGTATGAAATAATAGAATAATTAAAACTTAACAATTTAGTAAACATATAGTACCAAAGGTTAAAAAGAAACATAACATTTCCAAATAAAGATAGCAATAACCATAAGAAAATCTTTCGTACTAAATATAAATATAACACAGTAAAGTTGAGAATAACTAGATAATAATAATTAAAAAATTAATACAACATTAGTGTTAAAAAAATAAAAGTTTTTTGAGCAATAAAACAAAAATAAAAAAAGTTAAATTACTTAATAATAATACCTCTATTTAGTGAAATCATCATCATCATTTGGCAATAAATCTACCAATTTACAATTTAAAATTATGTCTAACATGTTAAATAAAGAAATAAAAAATCACGTATTCCAGGAAACAAAGTTAAATTTAATAATATATTTTTAAATAAATCCATTATTTCTCTAAAAAATAACGAGTGAGAATTCGTTTCAATTCATGAACAGAATTTGTATTAAAGATATTGAATATTTGTTCTAATTCATTTCCATACCTATGTATCCTGGGTATAGGAGAGTACATTTCAAAGTTGGTCCGTGAATTGTGGCAAAAAAACAACAATTGACGGACCATTTAATTATAACAAAAAAACATTTAATTATACCAAAGCTGTCTTCAAATATTCTTTAATTTTCTCATTTCATAACCTGAAGTTTACTTAAAACTTCCATAATATTCGAATTCCCATCGATTGTATGTAAATTTACTTGAATTTAAAATAAAATGAATTAGATCACCTTAGCTTTATTTAAAATAGCACATTTATGTTTCGGCGTTCGATTTGCACTAATAATAAAAGTTATACGTCGATTAAACTGACATTTTGGTTATTTTATTTGTGAAAAACTGCTGATCGAATGGTTTAATATTAAAGCCCTGACACCGGTAAGATCTATATATAAAAATTGTCAAATAATAAAGAGGGCGATCGTTATTTCTTGATGTTTACAAACTGTGGTCTAAGAACATTGTCTTAGTTAAATTAATTTATAAATATACATATTTATATATATTTTCTGCACCACCACCATGCCTATGTTTCAAATCAAATATTTGTTTTTTATTTTTTGATTGTATGAATAATTAAATATTTAAAATTATATGAAAGTAAATTAAATAAAGATATTTTTATCTTAAGGATCAATTTCAAATTTTTTTCGGGTTAACTAATGAGTTGATATATTGCTATTTTAATGAGTGTAAGTATTTTATTTTTATTACTCAAACTCTTCAGTTAACCCGAAAAAAATTTGATATTGGTCCTTAAGATAAAAATAACTTAGTAAATTAATTAAAATTTACTTTCATATAATTTTTAATTCTCCATCCTTACCTCTGTTTTGTATAAATACATTGAACTCCTTAATAAAGATACCAGTCTCGAAGATATCGCGAAAGCGATGAAACCGATCACTGGATATTCCAAATTTGTGGATTAAAGTATCACTCGTCTTTTATTTATACAATAAATTACAATAAACTTCCATCAAGAATTTTCACATACAAACGTAAATGTTTTAATTAAACGTTTACGTCAAAAGTTGTTTTTTTTAAAAAACAACAAAACCTCAAAATCTGTATTGTAGTAACACAAGTATTATTTATTAAGTGTTATATTAAAAATAACGAGAAAAAAGTCTTCAATTTTGTACAAATCATATCAAAAAAGTTTCATTAGAAAATACGTAAGATAACATGAAATAAAAGTATTAATTTTACAATAATTTAAAAAACAACAAATATATTTGTTTCATCATGGTAAGTAATTGATATGAACATTTAAATACATAATAACACGTTGATAAAGATAGTGAAGCTCTTACCACGATACACGGTTATCTATTTGAGCGAATAGTTTATCAAACAATCAAATGTACTTTTAAATTGCATAAACAAATTAATTAAATGCAAACCTAAAGTGTTCAGCTAGGAGGACTTGGATGTTATTGAAAATTCACAAATGCCTTTGTGGATTCTACATTTTTGGTGTATTCTTTTGGCTCATTCAGAATAATTTTCTTTCATAAAACATCTCAGGTATAGTGGGAAAAAGTCATGTTATTCTTATTGTTTTGGATTCATTAAAAATGCAGGCATTCTTTGTCCTTATTCTTCAACTTCTGTGGACTTGTTTATTACCCGCCTTGCTTCCAAGAAATTAGTTCTTACGTAATACCTGAGCTCCGGAATAATCTTTCTAAAGCAAAAATAATGCTTTTAAAAATATGACAGCATAATTTTGCAGATTATTGTGCGCAGTTAGAATTTTGCGGGATTATCGTAAAAAAAACATTTAAAAAAATTATTATATGGAATTTGATCTCTGGACGCATAACCAGGATGATCGATGTTTTAAATTGCTTATAAATGAACCTTCTAATTTGCCGTTTTACAATATTTTTACTAATTTCTTGCCATCGCTTAAATTGAGTAATGAACGACAAAGTCGTGTCGCGGCGTACATTTTGTATTGTAAAACAATACAATAGGCGTTTATCATAAAATATACAAAATAACGAAAGTAAACAGTAATTAAGGAGTGGAAACGTTTGAAAGACGCCTTTATCCAGCAGTGGAAAGAAACAAGGCTAAAGTAGAAGAAGGATAAAAAATTATAAAACTGAGTGACTGCGTTGAACGGACTTAGTTGGGCTGACTATTTGAGCTGACTTGCTTGGGATGACTGACGTTACCACGCCCTGCGATCTCTTTATAGGCTTCTTTGTCCTTAATATCTCCACAATAGTTAAAAAGTCAATGTACTGCAGGCCGTTGCTTTTATGTAGACGGACGTTTTATGTACAATACTGTTAGTCGTGCAGAATACGTTGTATTGTAATCAATATAAAATAATGACTAACTTCATCGGTCGTTGCTCTTTATTTCAGGTGAAATCATTGCACGTGTGTGTGTCATCGATCGATGGACTACGACTCCCACAGATATTTTACAAATAGATCGTCATTAATACGGAGTATAAAGGTGATCAAAGTTTGAATATCAGACGGTTAATCGAATTCCTTTTTACCCCGGAAAAACAAAATGTGTCGAAATGGGTATTTTATATTTCATCGGCACTCATTACAATTAAGAGCTTTATAAATTTAATTAAACACTTACACATCTATAAAGCACAATATGATTTTGTAAAATGTGTGTATAATAATGTCAAGTACGATCCATAATATTTTATTACGTTTAATATGTATTTGTGGCATATTTCCAAATTATGTAAAATGTTTCCTTTGGCGCGGGGCAGTGAGGGAACATTCATTATCTTTAAAAAATAAAACAAAATTGCGAAATAATAAACACATAATTTTTTATTTTTTAAAAATTCATTCAAAAACATTCCTCTAACCCCTAACAATTTAATGTATCACAAGAAAAGGGTTGTCAAGCTTTTGATGTGTTTTTATTTAATAATGCAAAAAACTGAAAAGGGGTATCTTTAAACCACCCCACCCCCCTTTTTCGTCGAGCTCACTCCCACTCTTGGAAATTTTTGACACATCAACCCAAGTCATAAGGAAGCGTTCAAAACTCTAGGATTTTTTCCACCGATTGCCTTTTTTTGTTTAATTTAGCAGGGTTAAAATTCGAGACTGCATATCAAGATACAGACTCCCTCAATTGAACGCGAATAGGAGAGTCGAAAATGCTCACTTTCGTCTACTTGACATTTCATTTTGAAGGCTCGTAATCAAATAAAATAGTGTGCGTTACGTAAAAGCAAACACAACATCTTGTAGAACAGAAAATTTACTTTAAAAAAATGTATAACCTTTACCATTTTGTTTTGCTTTTGGGCCTCATTTTTAAATTTTGGAAAAAAACGGAGACAACTTATATATGTTAACATCCAATATTTAGTATTTTTAGCCGTATGTTTTATCAAAACTGTTTTTTTACATTTAGAATATGTATTTATTAGGGTAAGTTGTTTCAAAAGATTATAATGATTGACGGATGAAACAAGGATTATAGAATACAAGGATTGTATTTACACAATGAATCGATGTATTATCTGTTTTGTTTTTCAGAACAACAGCGTATATTAACCGATGTTTTATCACACAAGACGGCAGAAATCCGCTTAGCGTTTTGCCTTATCACAATGAAGGTTTGTAAAATAATAAAGGAAAGAAAGGCAATTACCCACGAATCTAAATGCCATTTATTACGTCATTGCCTTTATATTTTAAAGTATATTTACAAAGCGTAAGAAAAAAATCTTTACGAAAAATACTTTAGATTAAGCTATTTAAAATTTTTAAACTATTTGAATTTCAATTTTGTCTTGAAATACGCAAATTTTTATGCGGTTCGTCGGAACTATGCAGAATTTTTCCCGGACAAGCTTTGTCCGTAAAAGCTTTTCTCTTGTATTTCATAACCGATAAACAGTTATTATGGGAAATAGGCCGTTAAAACTTTGTTCGGTTATGTAAGGAATAGTCTGCACGTTCTTTACGTGACCGACTCACGTTTCGTATCGACGCGACGCCATAACGAGCTTACCAGAGAGTACCAGTTATTTTACACAATTTGCATTAATTCTGGAAATAAATAGGCGTTTTATTACAAAGCAATTTATCATGAGTAATTACAGTCTGTTTTTCATCGGTTTTGAAAAATTAGGAAAATTATTTCTAAGAAGCAATTATTTTCATGGTGTAACATATGTTCACTTCCATTTATAATTTTACTGTATTATTAACTTAATTTATTGAATTATTTCCAGGCATTACCTCGTACGTAGGTATAATAATTCGGTCAGATGAATCTTACTTGTCCATTCAACTTAGGTTCTGAAAGTTAACTTGTAGTCAGGAAATGTGAAGCAGCGTAAAAAGGGGCAATATCCAGCTTTGAATTCACAGTAAACGCACAGAGAGCTAGTCTTTTTCACTCTACTACGCGATTTGTACAAGAACATGACTTCAAACTATCGTTCGATAAATCATTTTTATTTAATAATATCTCAGTGATAATCAGTGCTTGAAATATTCATTTTATTGACATTAATATTTTTAATATTATAAAGTGTTTATAATTCACATAGGCAATGCCTTTGTGGGGTTTTTTTTATTGATGTTATCGTATATTTTGCATTTGTAATTTTTTTGTAAAAAGAAAAAAAATGCTACTAATGCGCAGTTATAAACTTACCCAGTATCTACCGGAACTTGGAGTCAATGGTAGGACAGGAAATGAAATATTTTATGTTCGACAACTATAAATGATTAGGTTGGCGAAGTGTTTACACGTATACTTCATAATATATAAAGCTAAGTTTTCTCGTCGGTCCTTTTTAGAAGTTAAATCCTTTGTAAATAATACATTTCAAGATTCCATCATCCAATATTAGTTATTTTCTTATTGTTATTGCTATATTTATGAACTGTGAACGTATCCAATTATTAATATCAAATTTGTTTTCTTCAAACAAACGTCGAAAGGCAATAAAAATGTCAGGAGTTGGTGTATTGATTTATTCGACTGATAAACGCTTTTTGATGGTTAAATTATTTTGGAATCTTCAATCTTTACAAACATAATATTTATACTTGCTTGTAATTATATCTGAATTCAAACAATTCGTTTTAATTGACAAATAAAAAATATATAGTATTCACTACAAAACAAAATATAAAGATCAATGTGTGCGTATTTTTGTATTATTTTTATCATGCTTTGAGATATACCTTTATTTGAAGACGTTTTTTAAAAATTATTTATTGTAACATTTTTTCACAAAATTACAATTAAAATTTTACAATAAATGTTTAAACAAGAAAAAAATGCTTGATCATTGTCAAAATATATACTATTTTAATAAATTTAAGGGCCAAAAATAAGTTTTTTCCTTTTCTTTGTAAAATTCCGAGTATAAATAACAATATTATTTGACTCTACTTGTAAGAATATAATTTCCCCAATGAACGAATTTCTCGAACCAATTTTACTTGTATTGAATCTCTAATTATATTTTTACTGCGTTATTCATGATTAATTTTCTTTTCTTTGACTTCTTTCGGTTTCGTTTTATTTACTTCAAAATATCAAAGACCACGATTAATAAAACATTTCTAGCAATTCAGGAAATCATATTAAGCCAAAAGCTTTCGTTAATATATTATTTCTTTATCTTTCTCTAGCATTCGTATATTATATCAAAAGGTTATATATGTTGGCATAAGTTAATATTAACGTTCTTATTAAGACTAGAAGTAATATGACTTTATTTTAAATCCGCAAAATGATAAAATCTCTTTTTTATTTATTATAGGTTGTCTTTTATTTCATTATAACATTTTTACCACATTTACATAGGTAAATATTTTTTTGTTTGTTGTTTTTTCATTAAAAGGCAAACCGACGAAGGATAAAATTTCTTTTAGAATTTCTGTGTAGGAAAATAAGGTAGAAATAAACGTTTTTTATTTCATTTTTATTTTCGTCTGAAAATGTAAAGGCTAATGTTGCGTCGTCAGAGTTTCAACTCATTAGAAGTTTTAACAAAAAAATTGCTTAACTTGAACGAAAAATATATTTTTACCTAATGCGTAAAATAAACCAAAATGAAGCTTCTGTTCTGTTCAGAAAATGACAAATTTCATAAAAATTAAACTTTTTTCTTCAATAATAGATATTATGAGATCGTGAAAATTTAAATATATCCAATATGATGATTCAAAGGTTAAGTTTAAAGGATTCGATTCAACTTTAATCAATGCAAAATAATAAGCCTCATATAATGAAAATAGAAAGAAGGGAAGGTTGATCTGGGGTTAGGCCTCACCGTGTGGAGCCGCTAGCGAAAAGATTTTTTAAGACCGATCAAAAATCTTATTCTTTTTGTATGTTTTATTTCATTGATTGATTTGGTGTTTATTTTGTAGAACTCCATATTTAAAATTATAATATTAGAAATTAAACGCTAATTTGAGTCTACAGAACACTTTATTTAAATTTTTACAATCATTTTGTGACAGTTGTTTCTCCTTGTTAGGGCATGTTCATGAAAAGTGCGGTTGATTTTATGTCGGCCTTCCAATGACAATTTAAATAAATTATAAAGAATGATTTGATCTTGACTTTTCGCTACGCAACCACGCGGTTATTGAAAAAGAACAATACACATTGTAAATTAAACGTTTAAACTTTGATTTGTCGGGGTCACCATTTGTATGGATGGGTGAATTGATTTGATGTTAAATGAAAAAGATGGATTACAATTGAAGTTATTTGTTGAGTAGATACACACAAGTTACATCATTACATTTTTGTACAGAAGGAATTTACAATAGTGATCACTGGACGGAGAACTGTAGTGAGCTGCATGAAATGTCAAGACGAAATGTAAAACGTTCCTTCGGTACACGACGTTTAATATATTGTCCGAAGTGACGTTGCAGTGGATTACGTGTTGCGCATCAAGCGGGTTTTGGCTCTGCGAACCACACGGTTTTTGGTGTTGCTCTCCACAACACTACAAATGCAGCGTATTAGATAATTTTCGTTCCATGGAAGGTAATATTATTTGTCTTTTACCCTGCAAGCAATTGAGCCCAAGACCTCAAGCGTGGCAATGCGCCAACCTACTCTACGAGTCAAATTTATCTCTACTTGATTTCCATTTTCAGGATTTTCACCTAAGAGCAGCCACCGAGTTGAAAACCGGAGCTGGTATTAAAGAGATTGCTCTATTAGCGTGTATTTAGTACGTAAATACGCGTTAAAAATGCGTTTTCTACGCGCACTTTTGCGTTCAGAATACCACCCCAGGGTTAGGTTAGATTTTATATCCAGAGTTCTGTTTTTTTTTAAACAAGAACAATCCCGAATTATCTATAAATGTTTCCAAAATAATACAAACCTACAATACTTAGTGACGGCATTCGGCACCAGTTAGAGCTTTCATTATGGCAATATTGCGATCTCGTCGAACGAAAATCTGTATTATGGTAATGGCATTATTTCCAATCTACTTTGCTTATCTTTAAGCCGTCTTATGCTTTTTATAATCCACGGAGATCCAAATAAAGCGGGTGATTTTTATTCAACTCACGTAGAAGAATGATAAGAACGCGCTTTTTACAGACCCACCCCATAAATCCCTCTTTGAGTTATAATATATAAGCTATCCTTGTATTGCAAAAAAGTTTGGATGACGACTTTCTTTGGCACGGACACGTTTTCGTCATACTTCAATATGACGCGGGTGGGCAAATAAATTCCCTTTCAGAAATTCAGTTATACCAACGTGACGTGAATGCGATTACTTACAACGTGCGAAGAGTCGGGTAGTTTATACAAAACTGTTAATCATGTTACCGTCGCAAAACAAAATAAACCACTTGGAGAATTTCTCAATAAACTGACTATTTTACATTTTCCAGGAGTATCGTGAGCACGAAGGTATTTTATTGAATAGTTTAAATGTTTAGAACCAAAGTGTGTTTCTCCGGTTTCTTTTAGAAGGAAGGGTCCGGTGTCTTACAGTGTACCTGCTCGCACAGCACGGGTTTAATACGTACAATGAGAAAGTTGAATGTTTTTTTTTTTTTAAATTTGTTAATACGTTATAAAACTAAATTTAAAAAAAATATGCATCGTACTATCATTGTTTTATTATTTTAAAGTATTTTATTTTCTTATAATAGAGCAAAATGACAAGAAAAAAAAATCCCACATGGGCATAGCCTACACTGATTTAATCAGTTTAACGTGACAGCACACATTTATGAACAAAATAACATACTGATACAAACATGCACACACACACACCCATCCATATACAAATATATGCATACTTATGTGTAAAAAATACACAATATAAATATCTTAGTACAAGAAACCAAAAAGTAACATATTTTACTAATAATTTAGCTAAAGTAATCAAGAATATTTAATTCCATGGCCCAATTTTTTGCTTATTTTTCAAGGTGTGATTGATTAACCTTCTCAGTCTCTCACATTATAAGTAAATACATTGAAGAATCTAGGAGCGAAGACGCGTGCATGTCTCTGTTGTGGTGTAGTTTTACAGGAGATTACTTTGGTTTTAAGGTTAAGCCTCTGACAGGTTCGATTACGATTGGTTATAAATAAGTTTTTTCGCGTGTGTATAAATTTCAAAGCCTGTACCCAAAAGACTCTTTTTATATCCATTATTTTAGCTCCTTTAAATAATAGGTTGGAAGAGCAAGTAGCGGGTTTTTTTATGCATGATTTTGTGCATAGTGGTGTAGTGGTCAGCACGTTTGCCTGCCATGCAACATGTCTCGGGTTCGATTCCCGACGTGGTTGAGGTGAAATATTTATTTAAAAAGGTATTTTTATACTAGAATATTTCATAGTCCCTGGACTGGTACCTAAAGCGTAAGACTGACCATCTTACCTTCATGTTACAAAAATGATCAAGATACACTACGATTGGTGTACAAATACAGTGCTCTATGCATCATTAGGTGCAGAAAGGGAAAAATGATGATGATGAATTTTTCAGCTATTTCTAATGATTTTATGTGTGTCTAAGGCTCCACCACATCTATTTTGAAAATCCCCACGAAACTTTGAAATTACACCACGCGTGACATCACAAGTTCAAGTCAGTGAGTTTTCATGACATTTAAAAATAGAACCCAGAACTATTCTTAAAACCAAGTATTAAAACATAGTCCCCGCTAAACGTCGAAAAACATGGCTACCAAGGAAACCGGAGATCTTTTTCCGGTTGTCATATCCACATAACAACGCCATAATTGATTGATTATTTTAAAAACGTTGTCACATGAACTTGAGACTTTACAAAGTAGTTGACTTTAACTAATAAATACTATTTTTATTATCACAAACGTTTTCAAGAAACTCCGCCGTACAATTAAATGCACTAACTTTTACCGCGTTTAAAAAAACATTCTTTATTTTGAATTTTCAGTAGCACTGAACATCCTCATTCGGTAAAGCTCATAGTATAACTTAGTCTAATCCGTAAGTATGAAAGCCACAGGCACTTCCTGACCAAAAACGCAGGCTGTGCATTTCTTCATACATCATAAACTTTTACTATAAGTTTTAAGTTTAATAATATTACAATAAGTCGTACGAGGTTTTATATACGAACGATAATATATGCAATGATAGACTGCGCATCGGAACCAGATATGAAAGCTAAATCTTGACCGAGCTAAAAATAAATTACAAACTGACGTATTGTAAATTGTGTTCTTAAAACTATTGTAAACGAAGTATCTGTTTGTATATGTTATACGAAAACTATTTGTTTGTGTAATCAAGTATTCGTACATAGATTCACATGGACAAGTATTTGATCAATTTTGTTTGTCGAAGCTTTTAGTACAAAACGACACTCAACAGTCAACTCAAGTAATCCTAGAGTTAAGTAGTTACCAAACATATTGTCTCGTGTGGCCACTAAAAAGGTCTAAAATAAATTAACATTCATAGCACACGCTTTTTCCCTATACATTTTTTCGCATATTGTTATCCTTTTCGTACGAGATAGTTACGTATAAACAACTCCTCCAACATATGGTATAGGTTTGCACATTCGGCCGCATTCCAATGCGATGCCCTTCAGCCACCCGCGCTGACCTCAGGCCCCGCGAGACCTCTAAATTTCTCACCCCCCCCTCGATTTTGGCCTTTATAAGGCGGATTTCTAGCCCCAAAAGTCAGAGTATTCCGGGTCGTCCTCTAACCTTTCTGCTTACCTAACTTCTTGGTACTTTTTGGTTAGGACACCCACTCAGGGCTCTTCTAGCGAACCAGCTTGCTTTCCTTTTCTGGAACTCTTTGGTACTAGACTATGCCCTGGCTCTCATCCCGTACAGTCATATTATACTGTCAACCCTTGCTTACCTAGTTGCTTGCCTTGTTTGGCACCTCCGGGTTCTTTGGTCAGACATATAATTTGCTTAATCGAGATCTTGTACAGTCATATTATACTGTCAACCCTTGCTAACCTAGTTGCTTGCCTTATTTGGCTCATCCGGGTTCTTTCGAGATCGAGATTCTAGTAATTGATCCCGAGAAACTACTCAGTGAAGTACGAATGCTGACAGTTTGGCCCTTTCGCTAAATTCTGAATACGGTGCGAGACGTCATATTACTAGGAAGAGCTAGTTCGGTTGTCCGAGGCACACACGTGTTTTGGCCATCCGGATCCCGAGATCACCTCCTGTTATGAATAACAATTCCGCTGCCTCTCAATCTGTAAAATCAGTGCTTGTCAACCCGTGTAACCAACGATATTGTATTAATTTAATTTCCTAGTGCTTGTACTGTGTGTAAAGTATGAACTGAATCAATAAATATCTTTGAAATATAACCAGACGTGTTAAACATTTAATATAACAACAGACTTGCAGAATAAAATGCTTCTTGTCTGTAAGAATTTAACTCGAATATGTTATTAAAAGAAGAAAACTCGAATATGTAATTTATTTTTACAAACTTCAAGTACAAAAATATATGCACTTTGGTGGGCTTATCGCTCAAATCAGTATCTTCCAACAAAACAAAAAAGCAGACTGCTAAAAATTTGTTCTTTGATTTCAAAACCTGTTTATTTTCAATGTACGGCTATTTTATAGTAGGCAGATATGTAGATAGCAAAATACTTTTAACTAAAAGTAATAGTCCAAGAAGAAGTACAAAAATGAACAATATTTTTAGGCGTTGCCTAGTAAGCATGTAGGGGTAATAATTCAGTCGGGTGAATCTCACCCGCATCAATAAAGATTTCAGCTCTTTAATTTCACAAAAATCAACAGTTAGAAAAATTGAGAAAATATTACAAAGTGTAAATACCTAGACCCATCTCTTTGTATTTAAAAAAGTAATCATAATAATTCCTTAAGGCGTTAAATCGAATCCTCGTTTACGAATACCTGGACATACTGAAAATATTAATTACTAACTAAAGGAATGAGTACGCGACCTCAAAATGACAATAGAAAGTAAAATGTACATTGGACAATAACTGTATATACGTGGTAGAATTTTTAATTAGTCAGTGCAGATAAGTTCAGTCAATTCCTGTGGTCAGAAAGTTTAGTACTTACACAGTTACTAACGTAAAACGTTTACGTATGTAGTTACAATATTTTTATATGACAAATAAACACCCATCGACGCACAACATCCTTTTCTTCTGTCAGTTCCAACTGGGTAGAAGTTTATGATTGAAAAAATATTATTTTTATAAATTTTAGAAATTGAATTAAATTTAAATTATTATTTTTAATTATTTCTCCTGAATACGTTTACATTAGACCGATATTTTAGGCTTTATACTAGTAAAGTGAGTATTCGCTAGGATTGTGTAATTTCAATTTATATACAACTAATCTTAAT
Organism: Micrasema longulum; assembly: GCF_059751315.1. Classification (NCBI taxonomy): domain Eukaryota; kingdom Metazoa; phylum Arthropoda; class Insecta; order Trichoptera; family Brachycentridae; genus Micrasema; species Micrasema longulum. The sequence goes on from NW_028277619.1 coordinate 269,217, forward strand.
TATTAGTAATACTATTTATTATGATTAAAAGAAATATAATTTCAACATCGATTTATGATTGAAAATACGATTCGATTACTTTAAAATTTATTACTTTTATTTTTTGTTTGTATGATATGGTTTATTTTGACCTTATAATAATAATTTTAGTCGTTACAATCTACTACAGTCACTTGATAATAGATTTTTCGAGATTATGCGTAGTCTGCCTAACTAGTTTTAAGGCAGATATTTCTTATTTGCAGTGCATAATAAAAATCAATAATGCCTACCAACTAGTATATTTATTATACAAGTTTAAATATTAAAACTATTGTTTATTAATATGCTTAAGTATTTTCTTTCTTCTGACTTCTCTAACCATTGATTTACAAATTAATTCAATTGAATTCGGGTCATGGTTTTACAGTGTTCAGGCAATACATATTACAATGCGCTTTTTTTGCGCTTTTAATATCGTGTCTATTTAATACGCGTTAGAAGATAAATTTATTCTCTTAAAACCTAGATTATATTCACAGAAAGTAAACTCTCACAGAAAACAAATATTATCACGGTTCGGTACCCAAATATGAATGAGTTATTACGGTACCAAACAGTTATTGAATAGTAGTTTTGTGTGGAAAGGATGTCGGTACTGTTGGTATTTCAGTACACAAACAACCTGGCTTGTATTATTTAGATATTTAACATACTATCAAACTGTTGAGTTAATGAGATATTTTGTGTACCTTGGCGTAATGAACGCTATCTCTCACAACATTCCTTTGCCTCGAGTAAAGCTCATTATAACAGTAAAGTAAATATCCGCACATTACTTGTATATTTATAATTTCAGCGATAAACTACATTCTCCCACAAAACTATCTCGCTATAAGTACTCAAGAGCTTCTTTATACTAATGTTTAACATAAAAGAGTAGATTATTTTTTCCACTTTCTAGAACAAATCAAAACTTTAAAAAGTTTTTTCAATTGTTCTCTTATCCTTAAACGCAGGAATATTTTTATCAATACCAGCCTCACTTGGTAACCCTGTATCGAGACAGGAATTACCTTTTTTCAGCCGAGTTAGTAATAACAATTATTAAATAATAAAATATCAATATAAACATTTCATTCATATTTTAGGGCTCTGGTTACAATGGGAAGCCAACAGATTTATTTTCATTGTTGATTGATTTGGTGTTTATTTTGTAGAACTCCATATTTCAACCTATAAGAAATCAAACACTGATTTGAGTCTACTGAACAGTTGATTTTATTTTTACAAATATTAAAATAAAAATTTCGTGACAATTGTTTCGCCTTGTTAGGGCATTTTCTACATATATTATTATATTATATTATGAAAAAATCACATGTTTATGAAATATGTACTGCCACTCGTATTTAAAAAAAATTCACGTATTTTAGTTTATTCGAGTTTCACTTAAAATAACTTTTGAAAATTTTGAATAGAACATTTTTGGATCAGTATGGAAGTAACAATTTTCATCTGAACCATAAAGTGGCGCACGCGTATTTTTACGTTCAAACTGAACGTTACTAACACTTTGTTTTCAATTTCTCAGCTCGCAAATTTAAATCACAATTTCAGTAACTCCGTTCATTCTCCCAATACGAACTAGTCCAAAAAACTCCATTCTACAATGTTTCATGTTCCGATGAAAAAAGTTTGATAAAAAATCGTTGAAAAACTTTTCTCAGCTCCTGTTTTATAAACTGTTTGCTATAGTAACAAATATAATATATAAATTTCGAAGAATAAATTTGTAAATTTCTTTCTGTAACAATATAAGTAATGATTAAAAAAATGTTGTTTTTATTTTGTAAAGGTTAAAAAAACTGTTACGATGTTGCAATTTTATTATGTAAGTCATGATTTTACTAAATAACAGAAGAAATAATAACGTGTTTAAAAGTCTAGGAGAAATAAGACTAACGAAGAAATTCAGCTTGCGGTAAATTGGATATAAAAAAATGTATTCTAACAAGCGGTAAAAATTAGAGCATCAAAATGCACGGCGATGTTTCTTGAAATTGTATGAAAAAAAATTAAAAAAGAACTACTTTGCATGACGTCACTAGTTCTTTCGAATCAGCCGATGATAAAAGAGAGTTGTGGTAGGTTTCCGGTTTACGGTAAGCCTACCGACGAATCAGCAGAACTCATAAAGAAGGGTCAGCGCCCTTGAGGTGATTTTCACAAAAAAGGCGCTATATAAATTATCCAAACATCCAAGGGGAAGAGAACTTGAGAAAAAATATAAAACCAGAAAATATCACAGCGCTGATAATACTATACATATTATATTTATTTTTTTTAAAATTGGCATTGTTTAATAGTAAATTAAAAATTTAAAAAACCACTGAACTTCCTCATGGTTTATAAACAATAAAAATGAAGAACAATATACCTCGATGTCTTTGTCAAATCTACGCTCAGAATTACGTTTGATAAATTTAAGGTCTGCGTGTGTGTCTATACAACGAGCTATTTTTGTACATCACTTGTATTTTCTCCCACACAACACATTATGCCGGATATATTTTCTATCTACGGAATAAATTACGGTAATATATAACAGGCGAGTTTTACGTTCTCTGAAACTTTTGCTGTGATGCAAATCCTACTAGAAAACTCTGACATAAGCTTTGAAAACTTTGCCAGTATTTCTCGCTCGCTCAGTACTCCTCAAACATTCAAAACACACAACTTTTAATCGGATAACTTTCGCGTTCTTGTTAAACTAAACCCACAAATAGCTTATACGTCGAAACACGACGCGTTAGTGATGAACTAGCACTTAGAATAAGCAAAGCGACATACTTAGCCGAGTTCTCACAACTTCGAATGAATGATTCGATGTTCACATTTGATATTTTTAAAAACATATAAACGGAGATTTCGAAAATACCGCTTAATTTTATGACAATGGAAAATATTTCATTATATTTTATTTTGCAAGAAGGTCAACAGAAATAAATTAGTTTTGGTCCTCTGGCTAATGTCCAAGACTTATGAATCATAGGTCCGTGATTGAAAAGCCACTACCCCAACTTGACTTCCACTTTTAATAATAAGTTATAAAGAACTCGTTGAAAATGCTTCCCAAAATCGAAATATTTAAGTAAATTATGAGAATGCGAATATTTCATTAAAAAAAATATAAAAATCTATTATTGAATACAAAACTGTCCAATTACGGGCATTTTCATTATTAATGCAACCCATCACTGTCGAGCCAAATATTTCTTTTTAGTATCGAAAAATACATTTTATTTTTTCAGACGTATTTTAAAATACTAATTTTTTCAATACGGGAACCACGCGGTAACACCGTTTTATCTAAGCCCATGTCTAGTTTTAAAATAATTTCTTCTGAGTATTAAAAAATGTTTTCAGTGATTTTGTGTGAATGCAGTTAAATTTATTAACGAAATTTATGAAGTGCAGACTCAATCGGCTAAATGATTAACTTTATTTGAAACCCAATTTTTTCAATGTGAAATACGGGACGACTGAAGCAAACATGTTTTTAAGGAGAAAATTGGCACGGCATTCAAATTGACCATTATGAAAATCATTCATCAAATCAAAAAGCAATCAACACGCTTTCAGGACGGTTAATCCAAAGCAATATTGTTTTGCAAACAATTTCTGTAAGCAGCTCACGAATCGATTTTACTTAACGATTCAGCTTTGATACAAAGGAAAAAATAAATCGCTTAAAATCCTTTACCACGAAGTAACAATAAAGATTCTTTTCTTTTTACTTCGAACCAGATTGCTCCTCTTTAATATTTTTTCTCGCTGCTAAATTACGTACCTCAAGAGACTTCAAAGAAAGGATGAGAAACGACGTTTTTCTCAGCGGAATTTTTGAAAATTTTAATTTTCAAGAAAATTATTTATGATTTTAGCAAAAAAGTGGTAAATAATAAATTTAAAAAGATACTTTAGGAGAAACTTTTCCTGTCAGATTCACAATACTTCGGTAACAATTTCCAGCGGGTATCTAAGGACTTATTTTATCGAAGTTTTCCACCTTTGGAAGGTTTCTCCATAAACTTTCCGAATCCAGATTGAACGGGCTATTTAAATAGACTTTTGTCAATACAAAAAACTCTCAGTCGCAACGTTATTTTCGATGAAGTTAAATTAATGTTCTACGTATTTTATTAGAAATGTTTACGATATTGATCTGGAAAGAGGCTTTAAAAGTCACTCTTCTAGCTTAATTATCTGAGATATTGAGTTTTATTCGAAAACTTAAATTCTAACTGTGCAAAGCGTGAAAGGCACTAAATTTCTACCAATTAACATTGCTTTTATGCTCCTTTTATCCGAAATTTCTCCTTTCTTCTAGAAGCAACGCGAGGCGTTATTTAAATAATTATACTATTCCATCAAGAAAATATTTTCTCAAGTATCGATACGTATTATGATTGTCAAATTTTTCTAATTATTTATTTTATTGATTCGGTAAAAACAGTGATTTGAAAAAACCATCAACATTCCCAACACAAGAACTTTTTGAAATTTTTAATTGATTCAATTGGTAAAATCTATAAAAATATTAAATTCTACAAATTTATAATGTGAAACAAAAAAAATACTTTGCGTTAAACTTTTCACTTAGATACAAAAATTATATTACAGTGCCAAAATTAATCACCAAACATTTTAAAAATACTTATATATAGGCATGTCTGTCATGCATGCAAATGATGAAACAAAAATTTGCAAAATCTTTCTAAAATTCAAGATAAAGGTAAAAATTTGGGTACCAGCGACTTTAATGAAATATTATTTTTTTACTCGTATTACAAGTAATATTTAAATGTTAAATGCTATTTTCTTTAATTTACCTTTCTTTTATAAAGGTAAATATTTATATTTGATACAGATAATGTTCTTTTTCTTTTTTAATATTACGCTATCATTTGTTGTTGTATTTTTTTTCATGGGTTTTATTATAATTATATATACACTTCATGGAACCGTAAATAAATAAATAAATATGATTAATTTATTTTACTTAAAACATTTGTTATTTATACTATTTTATTACACATACCTCACTTTGTTTAGCAACTGCAAAACTTTCTTTTACAGTTCTCATCACCATGTTTATGTGTATGTATGAGGATGTGAGGGTGAGTGCGTATATGTGTGTGTGGTTATGTTTATATACATACGCGTGCGTGCATGCATTTTTATATATGTTTGTGTTGACAAAAAATGTTTTATAAACATTCATTTACCAAAAATAAAAAAATCTTTAGCTATTAATCCCACACCCAGCACACGAGATTCACGCTTTTTTGATATGGTATTCGTTTTGTTTTATTTATTTGTACTTTTGCCTTATGTATTTCTTTGGTAAAAATGAAATAATTTATTAAATATGTTTATTCAACAAGCAGTTTTTAATTTTTCTAATCGATAATAAAAAATAAACCATGAATTTCAAGTGAAATATAATATTATTTTGTTTTATATGAATGAAAACTATATATTCATCCGTAAATAAGTACCTGTATATTTTTCGTGTCATTTATTTACAGTATTTATTATATGCTCCCACTTATAATTGTATATATGGTTGTTTGTTAGTTACTTACTAAACGTCGGGTTATGTCGACTGCCTAGTAGGTTCCACATAAATTGCTAAATATTTATCCGCGTTTATGTCGTTCCGTAAAAATCGTCTCGTGAGAACGTTTTTTACTTCACGCCCGTTTTGGACAATCTTCAGACTAACATGGTATGTGTAATGCACAGATAGAGTAAAATATTGTTCTTACAGTTTTATTATCTTTTATTAATACAAAAGATACAATATATGAACGTAACTAAACTTAATATAATAGAGAATGAAAATACTTAATCATAACTCAAAGAATCTAATTTGTAAAACGTAAAGTAAAGCAGTTAAGAAAAGTATGAAATCGTAACAATTAAAATTAAATCAAGTTTTTGTCTTAAGAACGTGTGTCACCGAACACAGCCAAAACGCTTCTTTCCTGTCCGTCGCTCGGACATAACGCGCGACGTCGCGTGTGACGTCTATAGTGTTGCCACATATTTAAATAGTATTTACATATACATATATTCACGGACATAAATATTAAAAACAAATAACCATAAAAGTTTTCATTTAACTGTATAGATATTGAGTAGAGAATCAAGTCAACGGTTATTAGCCATACGTATTGACATTAAATGATAACAAAAGGGTTTTAGTATATTATTATATTTGCAAGTGGGGTTTTTAATTACAAGTCCGCACACAACATTTATTAATAAAGATAGAATATACAGTAAGAAAGTAATTAAAAAAACAAGAAACATTGAAAAATACTAGTCAGTATTTGAACCTGAAGTTAGGAAATGATCGCCTGATAATTACTGTCTCTTTTTATTTTATTTTAATTATGAGTGTCTTGTTTAGTGATCTAATAAAAATATTTTTGATTTTTTTTGTTTATTATACATATAGGTCATAGGGTACTCGATAATTTGTCATATCTGGAGTTCCTTACGGAAAAAATATTTCATTTAAAATTATCAAAAAATACAAATGTGTATAAAATTTTTAAAAAATACAGCACATAATAGAAAACCAAGAAAACATAGCATATATAAATAAACAAAGCAAAAATACTAATCAATGTATATAACGATCAAGATATTGCTAAAATTTCAGTTCTTTTTGTAATACCAAGGCACCGTCAGTTATAGATACAGTAATAATAGTAAAAAAACCAGTTATACGTCATCGTAAATCAAAGTTTTTTGTTTATTGAAAACCACTTGTAAATAATTTTTTTGAAAAACGTGTTTTTTTTTAATATTCCTTATCAATGTAAATTGAAGGACATAAAAATAATCAACTGCTTTAAAAAATGTTTATTTTACATTTTTATATAACAGTTACAGTTATATTTTTTTTTATATTACTACCATGGTAATCAAAAACATCTAAAAGGCTTTTAATTACCATGCCAAAAAAATAATAATTACATTTTTGGCAATTACTCGTACGTTTCTGAGCAAAGAAAGTTGTTGTAAAACTCTATATTGATCATAAAGTAAAATTGGACTAGTAATTTTTCTCCTGTCAATGACAGGCAGAAGGAAATTGAAAACCACCAACCTTTAGTAAATATTGGAGTAGACCGAGAATTTGTTTCATAATCTTCATCAATTAGTTTAGTTTCATAATTATGATAAAAATATCAATAAAACCTTGGTAAAGTTTTGCTTTGACCAAAGAGCGCTTTCGCCTAGGTAAGAATCTTCAGTTCAAACATGTTCAACTTTTATACTATTTTTTATAAGGTTTTTGGAAAAAGATCGCATTTTTTTTTTTAGGGACAGAAAACATAAACACTTTTTAAATAATAAATATTGTTTAACCTTTGACATACTCCATCCCTGTTGTAATTTGCTGATCTTAACGACTCCCGAGGGGGTGAAAGCCAGTATTTTGTCTACAAACTTTTGGACAAACTCAAATATTGTAATAAAACCAACTGGTCCAAGAAAAAGTTTAAAAATTTGGATAATTATTTTTAGGCGTTGCTTAGTATGTGAAATAATTCAGTCAAATCAGTCTCTTCACAACAATATAGGTTTCAGCTCTTTAACTTCACTAAAATCAACAAATTGAAGAAATATGGATGTTCAAACATAGGCAAAATGGTTAATGTTACACAGCGTGTAAAGTGGCCACTTAAACCAGCAAATGACAGGTCATAAGCCCTGTAAATGCCTAGACTTCCATATTCCCTTATTTAAGGTATTCTCCATCCTTGTTGTAATTTGTTAATGTATACATGAGTTACAAAAACAAAATATACCATTACATAAACACAAAAAATCCCGCAAAGGCTAGAATAGTATAACAGTTGAAAATGTTGTAAACAATTAACCAGTGCTGAAGATCCAGCCTTTTATCCTTTTTGACAACTTGTAAAAGAAATAATAAATATTATATTTAACAGAAAGATTTTTTATTAATTTATTTAAATAAAGATACTTATTACTAAAAAAATAAACGAAATAATAACATTTCCCTAACTCTATGAGGCCAAGAGCCCTGTGTTGAGTTGGGATATAACAAAATAGAAAGTGGGAGCATGCATATAATAAAATAATACTACAAATACAAATTATAACATAAACATAAATTTTGATAAACATCTTGACAACACGCTCAATAGTACTATAAATATTAATTACTAAGAAATGTCTCGCAGCAGTCTCCTGCAATGTTCTCTTCCGTTACACAAAATCCAAACTTGTACACTTCTGCTACAAATGGCTTTCGTTGTAGAGAACTTAATTTGTTGATCCGGGACATTGAACACTCTTGGGGCCACAAAAAAAATCTCTGAGTGAAAGTCGTACGTGTTTTTGGTACTCAATAATTCAAATTACAGGAAAACCTCCTACGAGCATTCTACTGGGATCTCCTCTTCCAGACCAGAAATCCTCTGACCAGAAATGTGTCAATGACTTTTTAAAAAAATTGTCATATATTCAGTACCTTCATAAATTTGAACAATTTTACCGATGGGAAAGTTAGGGGACATCGAATCGTCACTTTAAGAATATTTTAAAAATATTTTTAATTAAAATATTTAATATCCGTATGGAAAAAATACAATTAGGATAAATTGGCAGATGTTTTTGCAGAGGTAAAGAAAAATGCAGTACCCGTCTAAAAAATTTTTTTCTAATAAAAATCTTAATTATTTTTTTTTCTTGCAACTGGCTGGAATCGAACCCCCGATACCAGTTTCACATTTGGCCGTTCAATATCAACGTTCGCCCTGGAGCTTTTCGACATGTTAAAACATATAAATGTATTATTAGTATTGATGTAGACACGTAGAAGCAAGGTTTGTATGTAAAAACAGAGTGAATTTAATAACTAATATAACCAATATTTGTGACAGAAAAACCAAAATACACGCTTCAGCTAAATTAAATTACTTTAGGTGTTGACATCGGAAAAGGCTTTATAAATTTGTGGCAGGGTTGACATGAATACGAACTGCCAGGAAACCCGAGCTTTAGATACATGTTCGGTACTGTTACCTATTATGTATGGATATCACAGCAATTATAAATAATGAATTCCGTGTATCCGCAAAGTAAAAATTCGTTTGACTTCGCAGTTCGTGAGTTTAAAAAAAAAACTGTCGAGTGCTTTTATGTCAAGACGTGATACTATAGCAATTACGTTAACGTTGTAGATTAACACGTCAATGTATTTGGGCATCGATTTATTATTACATCTCCATTCTCTTTTAAAAAAAATACGTCACAATGTTTAAATTATAATGTTGTAAACAAAAATTTATTCATCCACGCGTGAGAACATTAATTTTAATGGAAAACATGTTATCGTCGTTTTTACATCGAACCGATAATTTTTATCGAGTCGATAATTTGTTTCGATTGTATTTTAACTAAGGAACTACAGTATTGTGCGAATTAATTGAATTAGAGTAATTTTTGTAATTGTTTACGTATAACAACACTCACATGTCAATTTGACAATTGTTTAGCGACAAAAACAATGGCTTTCAGTTCATTGTTCATTAATTCTTTGGGAGCTCATATTATTGTTTTTTGGTGTACTATTTGTTGTTTTTTTTTACATTTTTTCAATAAAAGACTTATTTTATAAATTGCTTGCATATTAAACAGTGTTTTAGAGTTGGTTTAAATCATGATTATCACGCCGGAAAAAAGGGAAAAGATTATAACCTTAAGTGAACATGGAGCAGGGAGCAGTCAACAAGATTATAAAGCAAAAAAGAGAAACAAGGTCAGTTGAAGCAATGAAAATTGGCAAATGTAGAAAAAAATGGAAAACTAGTGTCCGAGATGCAATATCTTTAATAAGAAATAGTAAGTTAAACTGCAGAAAAACAAGTTACGAACTTCAACGAGATTTGGCATCCACTGAGGTGATGATACATTACTCAACAGTACGAAGAAGACTCATTGAATCTGGAAGAAAAGCAATTCGACCATAGAAGAAACAACTTTTGACGGCACGTATGATGAAGCAAAGGCTCATTTGGCCTAGAAAATATACCAAATGGACTGAAGAAGACTAGAGAAAGGTGCTATTTTCAGATAAGATCAACTTTCTCGTGCAGGAATATCACACAAAATTTGTTAGAAAAAGGGGGGATGAAAAACTTACTGTAGCTCATATTGACCAAACGGTGAAATATCCTGTGAAGACGATGTTTTGGGGCTACTTTTCGTCTATGGAGACCGGATGTTTACTACCAATAGAAGAAATAATAAATAGCTCAAAGTATAAAGCTCTATTGGAGCTGCACTTGAGTACAGAACTGAGTAAATGTTGTCCTAATGGTGAGGCTGTATTTCAACAAAACTCAGCTCCTTGTCACGTATCGAAGTTTATGCTTAAGTATTTCAATGATAAAAGGATAACTCTTTTAGACTAGCCTGTAAATTCACCTGACTTAACCCTATGGAAAATATGTGGGCGATTTGTTAATCAAAGATACAAAAATTGGACTGCACTACCAAGATAAAGATGATGGAAGCTATTATTCAGATGAGGTGTCGAGATGACAGAATAAAAGAAAAGTTTAATTGATTCCATGTCAAAACGTATTCAAGCTATTAAAAAAGCAAAAAAAAAGACATACATCCTATTAAATAAAAAATATTTAAGATTGTACGTCACCTGTAACTCAAATTGTTAATAAAAAACGTATTTTATGGTTACAAGGAATTTTATTCCATTAATTCGCACAACAATGTATATATTAGTTAAAAGCTGTTAATGTTGGACAATACAATAAAATGACAATATTGTCTTGTTTCAGCTCCGTGAACGGCCTCCACCGCGCGGGACAGAAGCCCGGAACTATACAAAAATTCGGCAAGGATAGGACGTGTTACCTTGCAAATATTTACGTAATTCGTGGGGTCGGGTCACCAACGATAGCTCAACTCATATCCGTTTCCCGCGGAACTTTCAGTGACTAAGAAAACTTCTAGTCGCGTAAAGCTGTGTTACGTCAGGCTTTGCAAGAAACCAGTGACGTGGGATGAAGGTTTCTGTTTTCTATTTTCCCTGTTGAACAGCAACTATTCTTCATTCGGCTTATGTTTAAACATCCACATTTCCTCAACTCTTCCATCAGTTGACTTTTGTGAAGAAAAAGAACTGAAAACTTTATCATGTGGGTCAGATTCATCTGGCTGAACCAACTAGGCAACGCCTAAAAAAAAAAATTGCCAATGTTTTTACTTCTTCTTATACCAGTTAAATTAATTAACAATTTCTAAATGACTTCTAACAAAGAGATCTAGCATTTTTGCAAGCATTTTGACACATTTAAAAGATACTGTGGATAAAAAAGAAAATATAAAAAATATGTCGCTAGACAAGCGTGATAGTAGTGACGTCAAGATTCGTGACGGTGTTCTTTAAATTTTTCTATGTTTTGGAACAAAGTTGAAAATTACCATGAATCGTGACGTACTAGGGAGGCGTGAACAATGCAATGACCGTTTTTGCGGGAATTCAAAAATAGAAATTTAAAAAAATAATTTTGGCCACTAAAAAGATTTTTTTTTACTGGGCAGTATTTCATAAGCCCTTATTACTTCAAAAATGTTTTTTAAAAAAGTGAGATTTCCCTATTATAATTTGCACGTTCTGTGTAGCGAGACGTTGGTCTCAACGTTAGAATTTCATTTCAACAATGAGGATGTTCAGTGTTTTTTTCAATTAGTCAATATACTGTTAAACTAAGCCAAATTCTTTTTTTAAAATTTTAATAATGTGTTGTATTATCAGCAGTATGATTTTTAAATGTTTTGTATTTCTGAAATTAATCCGCGTGTGACGTCTCGAGTTCTATTCCGCTTCTTCTCATTTAGTTCCGCCGACAGGTCCGTTGATGATAAGTAAATCGGGAATCTTCCGCAACTCTCTTAACATTGGTTGATTCATATGAACTAACGAGTTCATTTTTATTTAAAAAAAATAAAAATAAAATTCGTACATTTTCAAGAAACTTTTCCGTATAACTTTTTATAATATATTTTTGATTGCGCAATAGAAATCATTTTTTGTACCCAATTTCCCATTGGGCTGAAATTCCTCATTAAAAATTTATTATGTCTCCGCTGGTGCAATGGTCGACGCGTTTGCCTACCATGCAAGAGGTCTCGGGTTCGACTCCCGACATGGTTGATTTAAAATATTTATTTAAAAAGGTGTTTTTGCACTAGAATATTTCATAGTGCCTGGACTGGTACCTGAAGCGTAAGAATAATTATCTTACCTTCATGTTACAAAAGTGATCAAGATACAATGTGATTGGTGAATCAATGCAGTGCCCTATGCACTATTATGTGCGGAAAGAGAATGATGATAATGCTGATATTTTCCCTGAACCGCATGAACATTATAATAATATGAATATATTGTTTTATCGGTTCCGCAAATAAAACATTAGCTCTGCTGATTCCATAACTTAGGAGTAAACCTTTAAGACAGTAAAAGTAAAATATTATACCTTAGTCTGACCCACGATTGCATCGAGTCAAATTGGAAAAAAACCTAGGACCTCGTGCATTCAATGAATTCATAATTGTATTCATACTGATGTTATTGTATTTAAACCTTAGAAGTTTCCAGTCTTTTATTCAAATCACTGGTATTTAAGTATTCGAGAGAACGTAGATAACCTAGAATATTCCTCTGTTATCTGGTCTCCATATTGTGATGTTCACATCAAGAATATTGAATCAGTTCAAAATCGATTTTTAAGAAAGATAGGTTGAACTTATCCAGAGACCTATATACGTATAATGAGTTAGAAACTACCTTGAATATATCTTCTCTTCAAGACCGTCGAAATATATCCGACTTTATGGTCCTATTTAAAATTCTCAACTCACTCTTTGATGCGCCTGAACTACTGAGCTCAGTAAAATTAAATATGCCAAGTAGAAACCTCAGACAAAACTCACTCTTTTATACCGATGACCATAGAACTAATTATGGTTTTCATTCCCCTATGCCCAGAATTCTTAGGTCTGCCAACAAACATACCAGTCTTGATTTCTTTGATAACAAGTTGTCTTCTTTCAAACGATCACTGAATCAAATTCAATTATAAACACCTCTCTCCCGCTCCCACTCCCACAAAGTCTACTATAAACCATTGAGTCTTTCTAATTTTGTTATAATAATTTTCTATGCATAAATGTGTCCATAAAAATGCCCATTGGGCGTATATATAAATAAATAAATAAAATAAAATAATCATATTTCATGAAATCACTTAACAATTTTGCCAGAGCCTAAATTTCATAAATACAAATGTTCCCGCTAAAGACGAATGTCTCTACTGACTTTCATTCACTGAGCAATCCTTGAAATATCAATTCAATTAACGTTTTATATGTGTATCTCACAAACAAAATACAAGGATTTCGGTTTGGAACATTCTGATATGAAAAACAATCGTTTATTCCCGTTTGGGAAAAAAACAGAATTTTGTTTTGCCATATATTTCAAACATTTACATACGAGTATGCAACAAAAATAAATATTAGAAAATTAAAACACGGCATAAAACTATTCATATATATAGTATACATCTATCGGCCTCGTGGTGTAGTAGTCAGCACGTTTGCCTACCATGCAAGATGTCTCGAGTTCAATTCCTGATATGCTTGACATGAAATATTTATTTGAAAAGGTGTTTTCGTACTAGATTATTTTATAGTCCCTGGAATGGTACCTGAAGCGTAAGACTGATCATCTTACCTTCACGCTGCGATTTGTCAACCAATGTTGAGCCCTATGCACCATTAGGTGCAGAAAGGGAGTGATGGTGATGATGACAAAACTATTTTAGTATGATTTTTCTGAATAAAACTACATAATTTTCCTTTTGGCTATCAATAAAAAAGATCTTAATTTTCTTATTTTTTTTTACCAAAACACATTGTTTTATTGATATTGTATAAATTAATACATAAAATCGAAATTTTAAGATATTAGAAACAAGAAACAACCTTCATTTAACAAAAATGATTCAGATACACTGATTTGGTGTACAAATGCAGTGCTCTATGCACCATTAGGTGCGGAAAGGGAATGATGATGCTGATAATATAAACGTGAAAGGCACGTTTTTTTGTTTGTTAAAAAGAAATATTTTAGTTCTTATGATTTACCCAAATATTTAATTTGGAGAGCCATTTACAACGAGTTGTAAATAACTCACTGTTAAGAAAATGGGAATCAAATTGAGGTAGAGTGGGATTCGAACCGCGGACCTTTGATCCGCGAGTCCGAGACACTGTCCACGGGACCACAACCAATTTTTTTTGTTGGTTTTTTCGTCGATAGCTGTGCATAAATTATGCAGGTAAGCATTGGTGTGAATTATTGTCACAATTTCAACATCCGATCTACCTGCAAACTTGTCCTTCCTCAGTATTCCTTCGTCACTCGCCATAACTAGACCAATTTTTCAACCATAAGATTATGTGTCAATCGCTGCGCAGCTTTTTGATACATCGTGCATCCGATCGCGCCATTGTGGTGTCCCGAAGCTGGCTGCAGAAGCCCTTCCGCGTCACGCATAGTGCCTTAACCACAATAGTGTTGAGTGTCGGGACCCAACCAAGTGCTGCAGGAACAAGAAGCGACTGGAAGAGGTCAACAGGTCAGTGGTTTCCCATCCTAGTCCATCTTTCTTGTTTGAGGTTATGACCGACAGTTGACATGCCGCATACTGCATCGCTACGTGGATACTCAGCCAAATTATAGTCCACTCCGCTCTTATCCGGTTGTAGAAGCCGTAGGGCTTCGCCTCCGCTACTGTGCCCCCGCATCCGCAGGGAAAATTCGTTTTCCCTCTAAGTAGATATTTGGTTGATAATATTTAGCTCGGTGACGAAAATCAGCGTTTATTACAGTAAATAATACAATATGTTCTACTAGCAAAACATCAAAAAAGGGTACAATTGAGTAAAATTAGATGTAGTCTGAGGGCCTTACTTATAAATCGGGTATAAGGCTAAGCTTGAGAATAGTGGTAGGATAATGATGGGATAGCAAAAAGTATTACTTATAAACCTCGCATAGAGTCTGATTTAAATTCGGTTTAAATCTGGGATAGCGACCATAGAAACTTATATCTGCACATTATGTGGTATAACGCTGGAATAAGCACGCGATCTGTCAAAAGTCATATTTTTCGGTAATCAAAATGCATAGTTTATCAGTTTTTTATTCAATTCTAAACAATTTCGAAGTCCTGCGAAATTCTCAATGCGATTCAAGTGATTTTTAATTATTTGTTTAAATAATATCTGAAATGTTATATGTTAGTATGTATTTGAATTAATTATGTTAAAAAGAAACACGAATAAACAATAGAAGTCGTTTTTAACTTTTCCTGTTCTTCCCAATTTTGATTTCTTTTTTTAACGGTTTTCTCCATGTTCTCGCTTACACTGACAGTAGTCTCGATTTGACTTTGACGTTTGTTTGTGTTGTTATAAAAGTTACTGCGCACGCGCACATATCAGTGTTGGCTGTTTAAAAATTAAGCATGTTATAAACTGTAAATTGTTAATCTACGTAATAAATATTTTTATATGTGAGCTTTTTTTATATCGGTTATATATAGTTAAGCCAGGTATAGTTATTTCTTAATATAAACCTAGTATAAGGAGATTAAATAAGTAAGGCTCTTAGAGCAATAAGGATGTAGTGCAATTATGTAAAATTATATAATAAGCAACTGTATTTTATATTGTCAATCCTTACAAGGTAGATTAATTTTGTCTATCCTCAATATTAAAGATAGTAAGTAGGTCAACGTCAACAAACGTGTCGATTTTACGTAATTTTGGAATTTCACTTATTGTGTCATGTTTTACCTTTATGTAGTAGTATCATTTAGCCTCTTTGAAAATAAACAGAAACAATTAATACTAAACTAGGTACTACCAGAATACACACTACATAAACACCACATCTTATACACATCACTCCATACACCTCACTCCACGCACTACATTTCATAATCACAACAATAAAAACACAATCGCTAGTAAATTCACACAAAGCACAAATTCTTCTTACATCTTGTTGTACTGTTAGATAGTTGTTTCATATATTGTGTTGTGTACGTAATTGGTGCTGTGTTAGGTTTATTTTTTGTTCGTAATATTGTCTAGATTTATATTAACATAGCATTGTGTGCACAACATTAAATTTAAACAAATAAACAAAATGTAATCAACGATACAGCTTGCCTACCACATACCGCACACCGCATTTGAGGACATAAGTCTCCTTGGTGGTGCCCACATACACGGAAAATTTGCTCGTTGTCAAACGAGAAAAGCTGCCCGAAGGAGCTCTCTGAAATCTGGTAGCCTTAGCATCTTTGTGCTGAAAGAAAGTAATCCAGATGTACATAATATCTACTTCATGGATGTAATCAACGATATGTTTACATAATATGTACTTCATGGATGTAATCAACGATATGTATACATAATATGTACTTCATGGATGTAATCAACGATATGTATACATAATATGTACTTCATGGATGTAATCAACGATATGTATACATAATATGTACTTCATGGATGTAATCAACGATATGTATACATAATATGTACTTCATGGATGTAATCAACGATAATAATAATGAGGGAATTCAGTGGTTTTTATGTATTTGTTTATTCTTTTTTAATGTACTATTCGGCCTCGTGGTGTAATGGTCAGCGCGTTAGCCTGCCATGCAAGAGGTCTCGGGTTCGATTCCCGACATGGTTGATGTGAAATATTTATTTGAAAGGGTGTTTTCACAAAAGAATATTTCATAGTCCCTGGACTGGTACCTGAAGCGTAAGCCTGATCATCTTACCTTCATGTAACAAAAATGATCCAGATACGCTGCGATTGGTGTACCAATGCAGTGTCCTATGCACTATTAGGTCCGAAAAGGGAACGATGATTATGAATGTACTATTAAACCAAGTAAAAAAAACACCTTCACCGTTTTATCAGCGATATGAAGTTTTGTATTTTTTAAATTACTTCACGTGTGACGTCTCAAGTACTCTTCCCCTTCTTCTCGGTGAGTTCCGCTGATTGGTCAGTTGAGCTACCGTAAACTGGAAATCAATTACAACTCTCTTATCATTGGTTGATTCGGAAGAACTAGTGACGTAATGCAAAGTAGTTTGTGTTTATTATTTTTTTCATACATTTTCAAGAAACTTCGCCGTACAATTTAATGCTCTAATTTTACCGCGCGTAAGAACACATATTTTGCATTCGATTTCCCGTCGGGCTTTCTACTACCCTATGCGCGATGTCCGAATTGGAAAAAAATGGGAGGAGATATATTTGGGGCTAAGCCGAGCTTTTTCCAACAAACAACAATAAATTTAAAAGCGACTTGTCTATTCCCTCAGCTGGTTACAAAATGCGGAGATGTGTTGGTCTATGCGGTAGTAAGTGTAAAGATAAATATGCCATGGCGCTGAGAGGGTCAGATCTGATTTCGCGATAGAGCTGAAATATATTTCACTGTAGCTGCGGTAGAGGCAATAAATGTAAACTTTGCAATTTATTGAGATAAAATTCCTTGATTGTAGACATAAGTTAAACAATCAATTTAACTATCACCATCAAAATATTCCGTTTCCTAGGGGGCGAAAAATGTGTGTAAAATAGGCCTTCAACCCTAAATAAAGTCAGATACTTAAATACTTCGTGGTGTTGATAAAATTTTGCTTTATCATTTATGAATAGGGGAAGGTAGTCTGAGATGGCATATTTTTTAAAAAAGTTTTTTTTTTCAAAAAATTTAATGAAATTAATGCAAGTAGTAAATGCTTATTGTACATATGCTGTTATAATTTAAGAAAAAGATACAATAAACCACCGTTTTTATTGATTTTAGCTGGGCATAATCAGTCCGACGTGCGGTTGTCTTTTTTGCACAGTATCGGGGAAGCGGTTGCGATAGAGCGACATGAAAACAACGTTGCAATACATATTTATCAAAATTGTCTGGCACCGCATGTCCTATTAATATAACGAATTATTGAGATACATTGCGTTTGAAATCACAGTGCCCTATGTTCTATTAGGCGCAGATAACAGATTGATAATGAGATATCATGTCCCTATCCGCACAAGGTGGTGCATAGGGCACTACGTACAACAAACTCAGCTCAGTTACATGTGTAATATTTTGGTGGTTTTAGGGGTTGGAGCTCATACCCCAGTTGGAGATGAATAAAACAAACGAAGTTGTGTGATCATATGCGTGTTCATATAACATGTGCGTTGTTATTATATTGAGCGAGTAACAGTGATAACGACTGACTGAACTCGGACTACATGCTGAAACTGACTGACTTGGGCCACATGCTGGAACTAACTGACTTGCTTTACCACCCCTCGTGGTCCTTTTATAGGCCAAATTCCTTTGTTCTTCATTCCTATATGGTAGGAATGAAGTTGATGTACTTCAGGACCTTGCACTGAAAATATTATCAGATTTAGTTGCTGTGTTGACATTCGGTCTGCATTACTGTTGATACTGTTGATCTTGTCGATGCTCTATTTTTCAAATAAAATAATTTGGCACGTGGCAATCGACTTTGACCCGACCGACTTTGACCGACATGCAAGTAAGGTAATCAGTCTTACGCTGCAGGTGCCAGTCCCGGGAGAATGAAATATTGCAGCGCACCTTTAAAATCAATATTTCATGTAAAACAAATGTTTTCTTCTGATTTTTTTTATTTACACTTTACACCGTGCAAGAGGTTTCGGGTTCAATTTCCGGCATGGTTGATGTGAAATACTTATTTAAAAGGGTGTTTTTACACTAAAAATATTTTCATCGTCCCTGGGCTGGTACCTGAAGCGTGAGACTGATAATCTTACCACCATGTAATAAAAATGATCACTATACGCTGCGATTGGTGTGCCAATCCAGTGTCCTATGCACCATTATATGTGGAAAGGGAATGATGATGGCAATGGTGAAATTATTATGGTGTAATACAAACACAGCCTCAAAAGCCACAGTAAGTTAGTGAATGTGCAAAGAAATGTAATTTGAAATGTGGTTACGCGTGAATGTTTACTGCCATTTATATGTTTTGGTTGTCGGCTTTTCTTTGAGAAGTAGGAACCTGATTTGCCTAGCAGTACCTACCGCATTTCAACAATATAAAAATTCCACATTCAAATATAAAACTGACAGCTGTATTTTTCAGAAAAACAAATGAATCTCTTCTGTGATCCGCATGATAAACTGAAAGCAACTGGCTGACCTTGTTGGACCATCTTGGATTAGTTCATGCGCTCTCTAAGCTATCGAGGAAATAACTTCTCGCCTCTCTATCTCGCGTCACCAAAATGAAAAAATAAATTATACGAAATGGTAACCTTCCCAGGAATCGAACCCGAGACTCGGACACAGAAAAATATAACTAAAATTAAGACTTGTCCAATTAATTTTAAAAATCAGTCTGACCAGTCTGACCAGTCTAAAGATGCCCATTAGAGGGTGAAAGCGCTAATTGGTCAAAATAAATAAGTAGAAGTGTACCAAGTATTTTTTAAATTAATAACTTATATGGAAATATAAGTTATTACATAATTTAAAAATCGGCTTGTATTTTGAACGGTGCCCTAGGTTTTCTTTGATCAATATAACAAATTTATCTAAAAAACTTCTGAAATACTGATATAATTTATATAATCTCACTCTGTTTGCCGAAAGGTTAAAGCTAAAAATACTTCATTAATAATTTGTGTTGCTTATGTTGCTATGCGGGATCCTCAATCCATATTCTGCCTTATACCGAATTTAGCCTAGAGAATAGAGAATAGGCACTAGTCGTAATGAATAGCTATTGTTCCGAACTAAGAGTAAAGTGCCCGCATCGTTTAGTATGAATTGTCTGTCTTGAAGTTCAAAACCTCCTTTGAAGTTCCTTACAAAGAAAATAAAGTAATTTATTTTATATGACGTCAACTATTGTGACCTATTTAATTGGCATACTTATAAAAAAAACACTTTCATATATATTTTAAAAGAAGGATGCACACTGTATTCTGTAAAATGAATCTTTTGTAATAATAATAATATTTTGATAATTATAAAAAACACTCAAACAACTAGATATAATTTACATTATACTCAGTGTGTGCAAAAATAATTTCAGTGATCATATAACAAGTTATTAACGCATTGACCCATTATATTTCCTAATTTTTTTTTCGTATTTTTCATTCTTCATTTAATTGAATTCTCTGAGAAACTTTGTATGCGTCATATCCCTGTTTCTGAATTTACACGCAAGTGTTGTTGTATCCGTTAGTTATTAAATATTATTTTTTAGTTGGTATGATGTTGTCTATTACTTTCATCACAAAACGATATTCTCTATCATTTACTTCGCATTTATTTTTTTAAATTTTTATTCATAAATTTCATAAAAGGTACATGTTTTTTTAAAATTCCATACATATCTACTTTTACACATCTAGTAAATTTTATCACTGTAACTCTCCAAAAAAGAGACTAACTCTTGTGCTTGGAGTGTGACTTACACTGTTGTAGTTGTTTATTGTTTATTATAAGAGTTTATATAATTTTAAATACGAGTACATGAGATAAAAATAAAAACATAGAATATATAAAGAAAAAACATAAAACAATAACACATTCATACTAATTAAAATTTTATGTAGTTTTTACACGTGTTCAAAAAATTTCTTCAGTTTTACTTTAAATTTGTTTATTGATATATTATTTTTAATAGTTTTTAATTCGTTGGGAAGATTATTATAATTTTTTACACCTTTTAAGAAAAAGCTATTTTGACCATGACTTGTGTGGAATTTAGGAATTTAGATATTTTGTTGGTATTTGAGTGATTTATTCATCTCAAATTCTTTTGTTTTTTCTTTTTTATATATTTGTATAGTATAATTTATTTTATAAAAAGTGTCTACTGTATGAACCTTAAATATTTAAAATAGACCTTTCGTATTGAATGTTGAGTTACTTTAGAATTACTTTAATAATTTTTCTTTGTACTATTTTAAGAGGGTGTAATATATTGGCGTATGAACCACCCCACCATACAATACCATATTGTAACAAAGATATAGATATTTCATTATTCTTATTTCTTTTTGATGATCGATACTTATCTTTCTTTACTGCAAATGTGGTGATGCCTCTTTTGTTCCATCTTTTTTGATACCAATCTTCGAAGAAGTTCAATAAAAGTTAAAAGCCTTCATTTGTAGAATGACACACCCCTGCAAATGTTCCTGTTATAAATTTATTTATAATTTGTATATCGAGCATCGTGAATTTTATTTCTTGCGAAACTTCATCTGAAATTATCTTAAAATAACATTTTACTTTGGATTACGATATTTACGCCTCTTGTATGTTGACTTAACGAATCAAATCTGACAGTCGTGTATCGATGAAACATATTTTAAAAAATGATCAAGATACCCTGCATTTGGTTTTTCAATGCAGCGTCCTACGCACTATCATGTAGGGAAATATAATGATGATGAGTATTAATATTAAGTAGTTCATTCTTCTTTTTCCACATCCGCTCCTCGGTGGAACATGTGAACATCATTAGACGGGCCTCCAGGAGACTCTATCGCAAACCAGCACTCTTGACTCGTCCCATATCAATCTCGCGTCCCTTGGTTCTATAAAAAATGCCAAAAGATCGCCATCGACGGCCTACCAGAACGGCAGGAGTAAGAGATAAGGTTTGGGTTTAGGTTCTCCTGAGACATGCGAAGCACGTATCCAAGACAGGTCCACCGCCGCGTTCTCAAGACGCTTTTCATAGGAGGCTGTTGCGTCCGTTTTTGAAATTTAATGCTAGTCTTAAAATCGAACCACCTTATGCCTAATATTTTTTTCAAGCACTTATTTGTTTATTTATTTTATTTATTTATTTATTTTTTACTTATTTATTACAGCAATTTACAAGTAATTATTTATACAACAAATAAACTAACTGTATTACAAAATAAAGCATTTAGAATCATTTTGAAAAAAAACAGATATACAAGGGTAAAGTCGATGGTAAATGAAATGAAATTATTAACATATTAACAAAGAATATCCTACAATACAATGATATTTGTTCATAAAATTATAAACTCTAATAAAAAAACAGAATTTTGGAAAAAAATTGATCGGAACCAGCATGAACACGATCACAATACTAGAGAAAAGAACAAAATTAGACTTCCATTTAGGAAAAAGGCAAAGTCACAAAACTCAATTTTATTTAAAGCAATTAAAAAGTATTACGAAATGGAAAAAAATATTTATGAAGAAAAAAACATATCAAAATTTAAAATAATGGTCAAGACATATGTGATAAACAATTTATAAATTAAATATATTTGCAATGTTATTATTAGAACACACATAACAATATGTATGATATGTGTGCCCTACTTTAAGATTTAAATAAAAAAATTTAAAAAAAACAAATTAATTAAGTAGTAAAAGTAAACATTTATATTTTTATGTTTGCTGTTGGTTCATCTAAACTGCCTAACTAGGGATAATTTCCCCGTTCTAAGGCAGTAAATTATGTATTTTATAATAATATTCAAAAGTAATAACAGTTTTATCATAATGTTTGCTTTTTCAGTCTTAAAAGTAAACAATAAATATCCAGAGAAAACATAAATAGTAGCAAAATTTCTATATCCTAAGTCATTACTAGTAAAACAAGAAACCAGCTTACGTCTTTCTACATCAGACAACAATTTCTCTGACTCCCTCCGACCAATATGGATTAAAAATGCAGTCAACAGCTTCCTAAGCCTGGCAATCGCACCACATTTCCACGAATTTGGGATAAGGTTAAATACTTACTCTCATAACTAAGAAATTTGGTGTTTTGAGTTTTGGTAAAGTTCCAAGATTCCCTGGGAAGTATGTTTACTAGGGATGGAATGACTGAGAAAGATATTGAAAGGAGGGTGAGTGCCGGGAACAGAGTGAATGGCGCACTTAAATCGTCCTTGGCAAGTAAATGTTTGTCACAAGAGGCAAAATTAGCAGTTCGCAACGGAGTCAGGGATGAAAGTAGGCTGAATGCTGTCGAAATGCAATCTCTCGGGCGAATGAGTGGTATAACTATGTACGATAGATGCATAAATGTTGAGATCCGTACATTATGTAAGGCTGAGACAAGCATTATCGACAAAATCAAGAAATGAGCTCTGAAAGCTCTGAATCAAGAATGAGCTGGTATGAATGGACAGCGAAAGAACGGCTAAGAATATTTATAATGCGAATGTTGATGGATGCAGAAATAGAGGAAGACCGAGAAAGACATGGCATGACCAAATCCAACAAATACTTGAAGATAGACATGCCAAAAGTCGGAATAATCGGCGCGCGTGCATGAGAAGATGTATGAATGTTGTGGCGTTCTATCCTCTCTGCCAACCTTTACGGGGAAACGGCGTGATGGTTTGTTGTTGTTGTTGCCAAGATTCCCTCCCATATAGGAGTACTGGCATTATACAAGAGTTAATAATGTCTTGAATTGTACTTACAGTTTTAAGTTTCACATTCAACGAAATATTTAGGCCTTAGAGTAATAACCTAATGAAGTCGCCCATACGGAGAAAAAACATTTTCCGATTATTGACCACGACGTTAGCTACAGATTAGAGCAATACAATGGGCCGTAGGTACTCGAGTTGAGGGTTGTGAGCGCCAACCAAAATCGTCCATTACACGTTTGTTGTTAAACTAAAAACCAAACTTAAACCAAACCAAAACGGAACGCCTTCGTTCTATGCAATTGAGCTTAAGGGCTTCTCTTGAGAATTATTACTCTGAGGGGTATTTTTTATTGTGGATAACTTATATAGCGCCATTTTCGTAATAAAATACCTCAAGGGCGCTTTACATGGTGATTCTACTGTTAAGTTAATTTAATTGAAGCTTTAAATTTGTAATTTGATTAAAATAATTTATTTTGTTGTCACGTGCTACGGATTTATTCAAATGATTTAGAGAACAAGTGGGTTTTAAGTTTTTTCCGAAACATCACTTCACTTTCACAGCCTCGCACCTCTGCTGGGAGAGCATTCCATGCCATAGGGCCTGCGACCGCAAATGCGCG
This sequence comes from Micrasema longulum, assembly GCF_059751315.1. NCBI lineage: Eukaryota > Metazoa > Arthropoda > Insecta > Trichoptera > Brachycentridae > Micrasema > Micrasema longulum. Next base: position 293,505 of record NW_028277619.1, read on the forward strand.
CTCACCAAATTTAGTGCGCTGTTTGCGTAGAGGTATAATAACTTTTCCTCTCGCCGTAGACGTAGCTGATCTAAGCGTGAGACGCCTGTCAGCTAGTTCATCTGGAATGCATAGTTCCCTTAGATATTCCGGAGCCGAGTTGTGCAGTGACTTATACATAAGCCAACAGAGTTTGTATTCGACCCTCTGTGGAAAACGTAGCCAGTGTAGTTCCCGAAGTAGTGGAGTGATATGACTGAACTTAGAGATTCCGAAAATAAGTCTCGCTGCGGCATTCAATACAGATTGTAGGCGAGTCATTTTGTTCATTGGTAGACCTGCATAGATACCATTACAATAATCGACTCTAGACACTACAAACGCATTTATTAATTGACGGGCGGCATCAACCGGCAAATTTTTGCGTATGCATTTAATTTGTCTCAGCTGGTAGAAGCATGAACTTATCGTTCTACTAATTTGAGCGTCAAGAGATAGGTCAGAATTGAGTAAAACTCCCAGTAGTTTAACGGTGGGTAAAACGGCACTCCCTACATTGGGTAGAGCCGTATCCTGGATCAAATTCTGTCGTCTGGCTGAAGCCACCCACAGTTGTTCAGTTTTTGATGGGTTTAATGTTAGTCTGTTTTCAGCCATCCAGTTTCCTATTTTCTTGATGCATCAATCAATTAAATTGACAAGCCCACTTCTCTCGCCTGGTTTGCAATAAAAATAAATCTGCGTATCATCTGCATAGCAGTGCGACCACAATCCACATTCTTTGATAATGTTCTCTATATCTTTAGTGTAAAGGAGATAGAGAAGTGGTCCGAGTACTGACCCTTGAGGCACTCCTGTAGACACCCGAAAGTTGGTTGAGCTTTTACCCTGGAACACGACTGCATATTCTCTTTTATTAAGATATGAACTGAACCACATATGTGCCTGATCACGGATACCATAAGTTTTCTCCAGACGTTCAAGCAAAATATTATGGTCTACAGTATCAAATGCAGCACTCATGTCCAGAAGAGCCATCAACACCAGATTACCAGAGTCCACCGACGTTATAATGTCAGACAGTACTCTTATCACTCCCGTCTCCGTGGAATGAAAACGTCGGTATGCCGATTGCCTTACCGAAAATAAAGAATTCCGCTCGATATAGTTAACGAGCCTGTGAGAAACTATTTTTTCTAGTATTTTTGATACGATGGGAAGATTTGAAATAGGGCGAAAACTGGAAAGATCTTCCTTATCTAGTTGGGAATTTTTTAAAAGTGGAGTTACATTTGCTTTTTTTATGGCTCTCGGAACAATGCTGCGCTCCATGGATGTATTAAATAAATCTGTTAAAAATGGAGCTAATACGTTAATGCATTTTTTCAAAAGCCATGTTGGCATCGGATCTAATATACATTGTTTGTTGGGTAATGCCGCAACAATTTTTTTAACCTCATTTATAGACGTTGGTTCAAATTTACTGAATTTTTGAAGGGCATTATCTAAAATTACAGGTTTTTTCGCTGAACTACACGCCAGTCTGATTTTTTCGACTTTATTTGTAAAAAAGTCGGCAAAATCAGTGGCAGTAGCGCTTGTGTTAGATGTCTCTGCTATACAGTCACCACGAACAGATTGAAGGCTTCGCCAGAGTTGTTTTGGAGACTTTTTCTGTTCAGTGATTTTTGTACACCAGAAACTAGATTTTATTTCTTTTATAAATGTCCTATAAGAGGCTTGCATATCTAACCATATTGATCGGTCCAAAGTTGACAGTGTGTTTCTGTATTTGCGTTCTAGACGTCTTAGCTCTTTCTTTTTGAGTCGACAATTTTCGTCAAACCATGCATCAGATTTCCTTTTTCGAATAGTTTTCGTAGTAAATGGTGCATGTTTGTCTATCAGGTTAGATAGTACCTCATTGTACAACCCAACCAATTGATCGACGTCGTTTGAGCGACGGTCAATGTCCGGACCAATCAACGATGTCAGAAGTTCGGATTTAAAATGTTCTAAATTTAATTTTCTCCATGGCCTTGATGCGAGTGTTTTGTAAGTTGGTGTTGGTTTTTGGATATTAATTTTACAGTGCACTAATCTGTGGTCTGAAAGTCCGATGTCTGTTACAAAAACTGTGATTTTTTTATCACAATTCCGTCGTATTATAACATCAAGTGTACCTCCCGCATCATGTGTAGGAGTATTTACTTCTTGTGAACAATCGAAATCACTTAAAAGTGCATTAAAACGAACCGATTCTGAATCCGTCTTGCGGTCGAAACGAATGTTCAGATCTCCAGTTACGTATGTTACTTCTGTACGAGTGATGGCCCATTCAAATAAAGATTTTATTTCCGAATAAAATTTCCGAGGTGGTGCTTTAGAACCTGGTCTATAAATTGTGATTAAGGTAAAATGGTTGCTGCCTGCGCTAACCCTACAGCCAATGCATTCAAAAGTTGTGTAGAGTGGTATTTTAATTTTTGTTAGTTTAAGCTGATTTTTTGTTAGTACAATAATTCCACCGTGGTTCGTCCATGTTATATTATTTTTCTTATGAACGGTTTCAATGGATGGTTTCCGTGCCTCTTCAATAACATTGAAACCCTTACTACGAAGTAGATTAATGGTAACAGAATTATGGTCTTCATGCCAAGTTTCCGTTAATGCAAGAACGTCTAGATTATTATCGTTAATTATGTTGGGGATATCATCAATTTTATTTCTGATTGAACGTACATTCCATGTACCAAGTGAAAGAGGACAAGGTGTGTTTGCGTTTCTATTTATTTTTACGTGTTTAATTGTTTTTGGTTGATTTTTATCTTTATTTAAATATGTGACTTGTGACTTAGAAATCTGATCAATAAAAGTGTTATTTGTGTTATCAACTGTGTTTGTTTTATTTTTATTTTTTATTTTTCTTCCCCCACGACATCCTCTATATTTCTTAAATAGATTTGAAACTTGTCCTGAAGAAATTAAATTATATTTATATACTATATCGATAACATGCTGATCTAAGCGTTCTTTTACATTTTTAAACTGAAGCAATGAGTCTGTTGTGTAGGTAATGTAAGGTAATGAAGAGACTCCTTTGCACATGCCTTAACTTTAGAGAATCGACAAATTGTTAACAATTTTGTCGACATATCATAAATCAAGTAAGGGTATTTGTAACTTCCCTCAAGGGTACGGAGTGGCGGAGTGATGAACATGTGGCAGTTCTCTGTCCGCTATCCCCGTCCACGTGCTCGTCTTAGGTTCCGGTGGCTCACGAGTCCGATGGTTTAGTACGCACAAAACTCAACTGAACTAACACTAGCGATAGAAAATTACTTTATAATTTAGTCAAAATACGCGGATGTACAAACAAAATAAACTATTTTATTCACTTAAACTGAGGTAATAATGCTAATAAATTATTTGATACAGAATACGGATTTTAGAAAGTCAGATTTCTTTAGAAAAAATATTGTTTTTTGAGGAGCGAGTAAAAACACGTCAGGCCGCTACAGAGCGCCAGAGACGATATGGCATATAGGCAATAATATTTCATGTTCATGATATCATATTTTATTTTAATGATTTCCAAAACATCATAACTCTTGAACCAAATTAGATTATTTAAATTTATAAAGAACTTTATATGTAAAATAATTTCTTAATATTGTTCTGTATTTACTTTTTTTTTTCTCATAGATCTCTATAATAATGTATAAACTTATATGTATGTATGTGCATTTATGTGCATGTATGTGTATGTGTTTGTGTATGTATATATATGTACATGCATGTATGTATATGTGTGTGTATGTATCCATATGCATGTTTATGTATGTGTGTATGTTTTCATATGTAAATTGATTAAATATTTTTATATGTACCCATATACCTATGTTGGTACATTTCCTTATTTTTACCTATTACTGTTTCTTTTAGTTTTTCTTATGTTATCTTTAATTTTAACTAAATTTACATACTTATGTTTCTATGCTGCACTTGAATGTAATTTCTAATATATGTAAAAGCACGTAGGGCGTGTAAATTAATAAATAAATAAAATAAATAAATAATTACTGTTTTGATAATAATAGTATATGTTCAAAATACGTATCTGGGACTACCGATGTTTTTGCGTTATTATAAAATGGACTTCAGATTCTAATTTCAAATTAAAAAAGCGTTCATTTGACCAAAGTGAACTTCGGTGATTTATTCAGGATAAAACAGCTTATTGCGATAATTTCTGAATTTCAAAATTCAAAAATTCAAAACGGCAAAAAGTGGAATGCCGTGTTTTTTTTATTACCTTCAACAAAAAAATAATAAAGTACGTTTTTTAAATTAATCGAACGTGCTTGAAACACATTTCAAAAGCTCGAGGATTAAATACCCCCGTGATAAGGTCGGTAAGTTAATGAGTGGAAAAACGCTTCGCAATCGAATGTCTCCCTAAGTAAGGAAGTCTGCTTCTGGCTTCCCAAGATAAATGTCAAACGTCTCACTGGAGATCAATAAATGCGGGAAATTTTTCGCTAAACTCGACTCTTCTGTAGTAATTAGATTTTCCACGGATACCATGATGTCGGCTTTTCTCTAATCAACTAATACCTCGTTCGGATAAAATGTTTTCTAAAAAAAACCCATTTTTTAATACGATACACAATGGTCTCGGCTCGAAAACATAATTAAAATACACCAACATAATGAATTGATGTTTTTTGTTGATATTTCTTGATAAAACTCCATTGTTAATTTTTTTTTTTATTATTTTTTTTTTTTTTAGTTTTCTTTTATTTAAATAGTACAAACATAAAAAATGAATATCCTAATATTAACTTACATCTAAATATTATCAAAACATATACTAATAAGTAACATTTTTCAAACAAATTATAAATAAACTTATCAATGAAACTTTTTGGTTTAGTTTTACTTTTTATTATTTTGACCAACGAGCACTTCCCCCTAAGTAGACACCTTCAAGACTAGTGAATTGTTTACATGATTTACAGTTTTTATACTATTTTTAACATATTTTGGAGATAAGATCAAAAAGTATTTTAACTTCCAAAAACTCTTAAAAATGAACTTTTTAGCAAACTAGTTGTAAATATATATGTTTCTGTCCCCTGTTAAAATATTTATTTGATCTTATCTCCAAAATATGTTAAAAATAGTATAAAAACTGTAAATGTTGTAAACAATTCACCAATCTTGAAGATGTCTACTTAGGCGAAAGGGCTCGTTGGTCAAAATAATAAAAAGTAAAACTAAACCAAGAAGTTTCATTGATAAGTTTATTTAAAATAATATCATAATAATTTACCGACATATTGTGTTATTTTTTTCTTTGTTGGATTATTTTTTATATAATGATTGTATTTTGTGTATTCCAATAGATTTTTTTGGGTACATAATTGACTTTTCTAATATAATCATAAACAATGAGAAAATTCAGTGCTCCGGGAAATTTGCTGCAAAAAGTGTTTTCTTACATGCGGTGACAATTAGTGGATTTAATTATCAAAGTTTCTTTAACATGTATGAAAAAAATATTTTTTTTAAGGAATTACCCACAAAGCCTCTTCATTAGAAGCTTATCAGCATGTGGAAAATATGATATGGATGGAAGTTATGAAAAATATACCACAACACCTAAAATTATTTTAATGAATCAAGAGCGTAAACTACTAAAATCATACTTAACAAATTGGAAGCAGTATACCTTTGTAAATGAAAAAAAAGTCAAATACAAACAGTTAATTTTGGAGTACCACAAAGATCTATTTTAGGTTCACTATTGTAAATTTTATATATTATTGACTTATTACTGTATAATTTTAAAGGAAAAATTATCATGTATGCTAACGGCATTGGACTTTTTTATAAAAATCAATCAGACGTATTTACAAACAATCACGTAAACGAAGATTTAAAAAGAGAAAAATACAATATACAACCTTCTCAAAATGTCTTTCAGGGCACCCACTGGCACAGCGCGAGTTTAAACTGTGCAACTCGGTTATAAGCTTAGACTATACCCTGTCTACGTAATATATGTAATATATAATGATATAAATCATTCACGTATCAGACATCCTTTACAAAAGATGTTAAAAATATTATAATTAACAGTATAATATAAATTTGAAAAGTTAAAATATTTTGTTAAATATAAATAACTCGTAATAGTTTATCAAAAAAATTTAAACATTTTTTTATTATTTTTAAAATTCAACTAATTTATGATATCATACGTTCTTCTAAATCAACCAATGATAGGTTATGTTAGAATTCTGGTTTCTTGGAAGCCAACCCACCAATCAAGACAATTCACGGAAGAGAACTAGTGACGTCACGCGCGGAGTAATTAGTAAATTGAAACTTTCAAACATCGGAACGATGTTAATACGATACACGAACATAAAATAAAATAATTTTCAGCTTAGTTTGATAGTTTATAAAAAAATAGTAAAAAATAAAGAGACCGCAAAACTTCCTTATGAAAGGATACACTGTAAAAACCGGCTAATTGTATTTTTTCGAGATATAAATGCCATTTTTCTTATTAAGTTTATTATAATGAAATATTAAAAACTTACAAAATGTTGACTATGACCAAATAGGAATGTTGATGATAAAAATACAAACAACGATATTTTGGTAAACGACGTGGTTTTCTTGTCGGTTTATTTAACTGTTGTATTATTTGACCATTGTTAAGTGTTGTGGGCGTACGAGTATTGTTAGGTTAAGATCCGGAAAGGTTAAACTTGGCCTGAAGGTTGGAGGTGTTGTTTTTTATCCTAAAGATAACATGTCCCAGCAAAAAAGGATATTCAATAAATGTTAGCAAATACTTCTAAATACAAAACAACTTGTCGACTTTTCTATGTTTACCGGCTTCAAGATGTGCCCGTCTTTTTGTCAGGACACTAATTACGCTAACATGCAACTACCACTGTACACCTTCACCATAGTAGTTGCACAATAATATAAAACCATCACGCTGATTGGACAAATTGCTGAAGACCGAGCGGAGGGGAGGAAGAGATGAAAGGCTTTGCTGCCCACCAATTCCCATAACTGAAACTGAAGAAATCTTTTTTGCAACACCAGATGCCAGGAAGATCAATTACAGTGGTGAATTACAGCACAGAATACCCAGGCTTGAGCTCAATCAATATTTTTTGTAATTACATCGGGAATTCAACCGAAAACCCTCCGTGCGTAAATCAAAAGTCTTAGCCATTACGCCACCAGGGTTCCCCATTTCATTTATTCACCAATAATTATTTTTTTTCGTAACATCAAAATGTTTTCTGATTTTTTTGGGTATAATTCATTAGATTTAACATAATTAAATACAAAATGTATGTAGCTATTTAATCGTTTCGTATATAATTCAATCAAACATATTTTTTTTGTATAATTAGTTAATTACTACAATTAAAAAAAATAACAAACAAAACGTTTTATTCCGTGACATTATTATTGTTAAATAATTATTCTGTTATTAGGGGTGTTTGTTTAATAAAATGTTAACAGACGTTATTAAATCATAAATTATAATCATCTATTGTTGTGGACAAACCGAAATTTGGAACCAGCGCTTGGTAAATTTCTACTACAATACATAACACCTATCTGAAAAGCCTTTGATAAGGGCAAAAGCAGACCCAACCTTCGTCACAACCACAAATAACCTCGAACATAGAACTACCATTAGACACCTACATTATCTCATTTATTATTTTCTAATTATTTATAAAATGCCCTTGAGACCAATTTATTATCTTCGCCAATCGAATTTGGAATGCTTTTAATTAAGATTGATCATAAAGTGAATTATTAAGGCTCAAAATAAATCCTGGGAGGGGGTTTGTGAAAGCAGTGAAACAGAAAATAGTTTGGCAGATAGAATTATTTCTATTTTCGAGAGATCTGTGTGCTTCGTTAAAGGGATCTTAGAGTAATGAAAAGTGATTAAAGTATATTTAAAGGCTATGAGAAGAGCTTCAATGTTTATTTGATGAAAGTAATTGCAAACAAAATTGCTTTTTACTTTACAATATTATTTCCTTTCGTATTGACCAAATAATTTACGTCAATATTAAATTACTTTAGGTTATTTCAAGTAAATACTATTGCGATTCTCTATTCCAATGTGTTTGTTTTTTATACAAAGAAAAGTATTTTTAGAACGAGCGCGATTTATAAAATCTTATTAAAATCAACAATGAATATTGTACACCTCTAAATATAAATATGTATTTATTTAAAATCGAAAAAATTTACCTAAACGTCAATTATTCTCCGTCGCAATGCGATATAGGCATCGCTATGTTAAAAGTATTACGCAAAAATAATATCATACTAAAGAACCAGAACATAAACTATCCTTATCGCTAGTGACGTGATGGTATAGCCTCACGAGAACACAAAAAACAAAGGAAAAGCGATTTGATAAAGTAGACGTGAAAATTTAGACACCAAAAAAACACCAAAAATACTTGTGCACGGGAAATTTTAAAGGGCCCTGTTTTAATACAGGTGAAATACTTTATGGATGTTATTTACGCTCACTAATATAACTAAATAATAGCCTATTTATGTCATACCAAAAATTCAGAAGCTGCTCGTTTGAATTTCTTGGTACTTTTAAAATATAGATATGGTTGGTAATACTCGCATTGCTGAGAATTTTTTGTTAGATTTTTTAAAACACGGTGAAATTGGTATTTTAAAATAGTAGAAAATTTAGAAATATGATATGGGTACTTTACATACAAAATATATGATGTCTATAGGTTAAAACAAATTTCTCGAGCTTAAAGAATTGTTTGAGGTCAAAAGGACAATAGGTACTGAGTATATGAGAAATATCAAGAAAAGGAGAAGAGCGCAAAACTTCATTCGTTTTACTTTAAAGGAGACACGCAATCAAGCTATGGCGGTGTTCGAATCATGTATGGAAGATGTAAAGTTTTGTATTTAAAAGTATATATATAGTGATTTGTGCGAATTATAAAATAAGATTTTAAAAGTGAAAATTATTCATGTATTTGCTCTAACAAGCAGCTATAATGACTGTAAAGAGGAAGAATTTTACGAATAGAAATTCTCCGCTAAAACAAACTCACTTTCTAAAAAATAATAGAACTAATTTTAGAATATTTCAACTAGAAAATCCAAGTTTTATGAGGTAACAAAGAAGTCACTATAGTGAATTTCAGTATCGGGACATGGAATAATCTACAAGAATTTGGACATACTCAAAACATTGTTGATTGAATGACTGGTATAAGAAGAAATGTAAAAAGTGTTTTCAGGCGTTGCCTAGTGGGTGAAATGGTTCAGCCAAATGAATCTCACCCACACGATAGAGGTTAAGCTCTTTTACTTCATAAAAGTCAACAGATGGAAGAGTTGAGGAAATGTGGGCGTATAAACATGAGCAAAATGGTGAATGTTACACTGTATGTAAGGTGGGTACTTAAACCAGCCAATGATAGGTCATAAGCTGTGTTAATAAATAGTGTCCATGCGGCTCGACTGTGGAATCATCTCCAATCCACCATCGAAGATGTTACTGCATTATCTCTGTTTAAATCACGTCTGAAGAAACATATCCTTTCTCTTCCTTAATTTGTCCTCCTTTCCTATTTTTTCCTTCTTTCCATCGAGTAATAGTTTTAATTCAAGGTAATTTAAAAAAAAAAACGTTTATTTCTATTTTTATATATCTTTAGCTTTTTAATCTTTATTTTCTTTTGAATATGTTATGTAACTTGAATTATAAAAAAAAACTATAATTTTATTAGTTGGTTGGAAGAAATTTCCATTTGGTAATAAGCCCGCCAATGTACAAATAACATTATGTACAAAAATTTAATAAGTTTAAAAGAATGAAAAAATGCCCAGACTTCCTTATTACCTTTACAAAAATGTTTTCACTCTCTGTTGCAACAAATTTAGATTTAGAAATGTTGACATACTTAAAACATTGTTGATATTTGTTTAAATCCACTACGCATACATAAAACAAATTTAAACTGTATGTTTTATCTATAACCATAAAGTGTTTGTGTAAATTACGATTTTTCTTTATTTAAAATTGAATCTGTACTTCATTCAAATCTCTTTTAGAGACGTATTGGATAACTTATATTGAAATACACTGTTACACGGTTTTATTTTCCATTTCCATTCGATACACTCTCTGTTTACCCTTTTCCCTGTTTTCTTTCCCGTTGCGCCAGTTTTCATTTCGAATCAATCAACTCCAATGAATTCCCCCCCCCAAATTCAGAAGA